>NC_057799.1:423422080-423422440 GCF_018294505.1 Triticum aestivum | reverse complement strand
CGGTGGAGGGGTGCCCGTGGAGGGGTGCTTGAACAGGACCCCGTGATGTGGAGGGCTGGATGAACAGTAGACGGTGGAGGGGTGGTTGAACAGTAGCCGGTGGAGTAGCACGCGGTGGAGGCTGGATGAACAGGAGCCCGTGGAGGCTGGAGGAGGTCGACGGTAGCCTGTGGAGGCTGGAGGAGGTCGACGGTGGAGATGAACAGTATCCTGTGGAGTCCCGTTTTGCGGTACGCCACACCCCTCCCGATCAACAGGACCCCCGTTTCGACCGTAGCGCTCCAACACAAGTCCGTTTCCTCCGTTTTGCGGTACGCCACACCCCTCCCGATCAACAGGACCCCCGTTTCGACCGTAGGA
>NC_057799.1:423410260-423421803 GCF_018294505.1 Triticum aestivum | reverse complement strand
CGTAGGAGGTCCGTTTCGTCCGTTTTGCGGTACGCCACACCCCTCCCGATCAACAGGACCCCCGTTTCGACCGTAGGAGGTCCGTTTCCTCCGTTTTGCGGTACGCCACACCCCTCCCGATCAACAGGACCCCGTTCCGACGGTAGGAGGTCTGTTTCCTCTGTTCTGCGGTACGCCAGGCCTGGTTTCCATCGCCTGTTCCGTCCAAGCGCTCCCGATGAAGACGACCTCGCATTCCGTTCCGACCCAGCCGGTTGGCTCCCACGCGTTTCGTTGCCTCCCGATGAACACGACGCATTCTGTTGCCTCCCGATGAACACAACGCATTCTGTTGCCTCCCCATGAACACGACACATTCCGTTGCCTCCCCATGAACACGACGCATTCCATTGCCTCCCCATGAACACGACGACGACGTTGTTTCTCCGTTCCGACCCAGCCATGTACACGAGCCCTGGCCGTACGTATGCGCGAGTAGGCGTTCGAGACCCTGCCCGTATGTACACATACGTGGCCGTATTTTCTTTCTTGCACCCTGGCCGCTATACGTACGTGTACATGCTACGTGCGCGCCTCTACAATGACACGTGCGCGCCTCTACTATGACACGTGCGCGCCTCTACATCGACCAGTATGTACGTACACGTTCGCGACCAGAATGACAACGCTACGTATGCTTCGACCAGGTGGGTCTCGACTGTCAGGCACTTCCTTGCCTGCGAAGATGTAGCTGGTGGGTCCCAATAGTCAGGGGGCGAATCATTTTTGTTTTTTTGCCCGGACGCACTTCCTTGCGTGCGAAGGTGTAGCTGCTGCGTCCCAGCAGTCAGGGGGAGAATCGTTTTTTCTGCCCGGACGCACTTCCTTGCGTGCGAAGGTGTAGCTGGTGGGTCCCAGCAGTCAGGGGGCGAATTGTTTTTTTTGGATGCACTTCCTTGCGTGCGAAGATGTAGCTGGTGGGTCCCGGTAGTCAGGGGGCGAATCGTTTTTTTTCGGACGCACTTCCTTGCGTGCGAAGATGTAGCTCGTGGGTCCCAGCAGTCAGGGGCGAATCATTTTTTTCACAAAATACGGTGGCCTGTCCGGTGGGTCCCCGCTGTTAGGTGGAGGAATAATTATTTTGCACGTAATAAGGAGGCACTTCCTTGCGGCTGCCGTGGACCCAGCTGTCAGCCTCTCCACGTACAGTCCACGTCCGATGGAAGTCGTTCCTTGACCATGTTGACCACGTCGCGCCGAGAGCACCAGGGCGGTGGACGATGGCGAGGCCTAGGAAGGGGATGACGCGGAGCCGGGGAAGACGCGGCAGTGGATGCACACGCGGAGAGGAGTACGAGGGTTCACTGGTTTGGCTACGCTGCCGTCGCCGCAGAATAACAGGGGGTGTGGGTGAGTGGAGGGATGGTCTGGCCAGCGGTGGGTGTAGTAGGGGCGGTGAAGCCTCCGCGGCAGCACAGCCGGCCACGGGAGGCAGGAGCAGGCGGCACGACCGGCGCTGCTTTGGGCGGCTGGAGCAAGAAGACCAGAGGTTGAAGAAGCACGACGGCCGTTGGATGGACATCGTACGGTCACTGCAGCTAGAATCGTTTATATTGACTAAGTTGACAAAGCCCTTGGTACGTCAACTTAGTAGGCCCACAGGTCAGCTTCCGAAACGGTGCGCCCCAGATGTCAGGGGGAGGAATCATTTTTTGGGCGGGTGAAGCTAGAATATCCGAGATTGAAGAAGAAGCACGGCATCCGTTGGATGGACATCCAACGGCCACTGCTGCTAGAACCGTGTGTTGACTATAAGTTGACAAAGCCTTGCATACGCGTCAACTCTATTTTTTTAGGGGACGCGTCAACTTAGTAAGGCCAGAAGTGTGTGGCAGAGAACTTATAGCCCATTTGAGATTTGTAAGAATGTATAGCCCATTTTTGAATTCTAATGGAATTTACTACAGCCCATTTACAGTTTGTTAAAAGTACAGCCCATTTGAACCAACCGTTCAAAACAGTATTCAATAAAATTTCCCACATTTTCATGGGATCCGAAATATTTTTATCTCGAAATTTCTAGTCAGATTAAATACAATTTCAATATAAATTTATATTACGTAAAAATCCAACGAAACATTGCGCTCGCAACAATTAATGAAATTAAAATTTTCAATATCCAAAAATAATATTTTATAAAGTAATCACGTGTTTGGTGCATTTTTTATAGTTACTGCCCAGTTTTTATAATTACATCCCATTTATTATTTCTTAAAGCCCATTTTCTTGTTAGGCCTAATGCATCCCTCCTAGGAAAGATTTGCAGCCCAGCGGGGCGGAGAATAACAACTTGACCTTGCCTGGGTATTCCTAAAAAAAGTATAGCTGGGCTAGCCATTTTCAGCTTGAAAAAAATTAATATCTGGGCTGGATATCTGGCCTGGGCTAGACGGGCCACAGCCCGCCCAGTTAATACCTGCAGGGATGTTTTCATTGTTGTTCAGAGGAGAAAAAATAATATCTGGGCTAAACATCAAAAAACTCTGCAGTGCCCACACCTCAAAAACACAAATACTACTCGAGGTGCTTGGTCCCAGTTGTCGGCCGCTTCTTGTGCAATTCTCTCGTTTATTGACTACTACATAGGTTGACAATGGTGTGGGACCGTGATGTCAGGAAACCAGGAGGAAGCAAAATAAATTATAGTTATATATATATAATAAGGAGGCACTTGCGTACGTGAGGCTATGGACCTGGTGGGTCCCCATTGTCATCCTCTCCAAGTAAAGTCATCTCCTCGCCCGCGCGCGCTTTCCGCCCGAAACAGTCAGCGCCGCCCGCCCCGCTTCCTGGTGCAGGCGATTGCTCCGCCTTCAAACGACACAAGTGTCGTCCGTCCGTCCATCTGCCGCACACATTAATGATACGCGGTTGCCGAGGCGGCTACTCCGGCGCCACACGTCCGTCCCTCCGCCCGCCCACCATTGCTATATAAACTGCTGCGCCGGCCATAGCCGCAGTCATCCGCATTCGTTCCCTTTCTCCTGTACACACCACTACTGCCCACCATGGCTTCCTCGCACTCCAGTGCTCTTCGGGACGGGCGGACAACGGACCACAAGGAGATGGCAGCCATTGCTGCCGACCGGCTGGCCGGCAGGCAGCCGGAGGACGACGACGGCCAATGGAGAACATGGTAGTCGACGATCCGGTGCCAACCCCCTCCTCCACGCCATCCTCGCCGGTGCATTGCGCCATGACCATCGGCGAGGCCCGTGCCCAATATATGGACAGGGTGAGGCAGATGCGTGAGGAGCAGTTCCAGGAGGCGCAGGCCGATGCCGCCTACAACCACCATCTCCTCCAGGAGCACCTGTAGGCGGACGAGCAGATCGCCGCGGAGCGGGCGGAGCAGGAGGCGCTGCTCGACTCGTACCGCTCCGCCCGCAAGGGCCGCCTCGAGCGCTGGCGGTACCGCATGCGGGTGGCGGAGGCTGCGGCCGCCTACAAAGAGGCTAGCAAAGAGGGCGATGAAGCGGGCGAGGCGCTGTTTGACGAGACCGAGGACGAGGCAGAGGACAATGCCGGCTCTGACGAGTCCCCGCTCCGCTGGCGTCGACGAGGCCCTGCTCCGCCGAGGCCCCGCGGCGCCAACAACGAGGCAGAGGACACCGCCGGCTCCGCCGAGGCACCGCCCCGCCAACAATGAGGCAGAGGACATCGCCGGCTCAGCCGAGGCCCCACCCTGCCGGCAACGTGGGGGAGGATTTCCACCGCTCCGCTGAGGCGCCGCCCACCGGCAACGAGACAGAGGACATCGCCGGCTCCGCCGAGGCCCCGCCCTGCTGCCAACGAGGCCGCGCCACACAGAGAACGAGGAAGAGTAGAACACGGTAGGTTGCCGCCGCTCGGGTCCAAGTAAGGCCACCGCTGCTACCCTCCGGTTGAAGCCAAGCTAGGCGGGTTGACCATTGACGGCCGGTTAGCTTCTTGGCGGCGACGTGGAGTCGGAGGGCTGCGCTGGAGAAGAACGCTGCTTCTACTTAACTGCTGGTGCAGTTGGCTGACTGACACGTGGGCCCAACAGGCCACATGTCAGTTATGCAACTGCACCTGCAGTTAAGTCACTGAAGCTTCTGTTCGGCTCAGTGGGACACAGGTGGGTAGCTTCGGTTAATTAATTATACCTCCAGCGCACCCCTTTTTAGTTGAAGAATGTATGAAATGTAATGAAATCCAGCATGTTTATATGAAATCTGACCGTGTATGAATGAATTTATTTTGATTAGTTCGAATTCCTGTATCACTGGCATTGGATGAACATGCAAAACAATACGTACTAGCATTATTCCCAGGGTGATCACCTCGTTTGCAGCAGTTTCACATGTACTCCCTCCGGTCCTTTCTAGTCGTGCATACAAGTTTTGTCTGCAGTCAAAGTATCTCTACTTTGACCAATCTTATACAAAAAAGTATGCACTTTCACAATGTGCGAAGTAAAAAGGAACAGAAGGAGTACAAAGAGTTTGAGCAGCTTTTTAGCGTTTCTGTACATTGCAATCAAACACACAGGCCTGGCAATTCATAGAGAACATTCAAAACAATCAATGATTATGCATCTCAGCGACTCACATGTCAGAGGCAATATTTACTTAACAACTAAAGAATAAAGAAAAAATTGATCGACGCTGCTCACACCAAAGGGCGTCCCATTCGAAAATATCAAACGCATGTCTTGCTAAAATCAATGAGCAAAATTTGACAAGGTTGTCCCATTCCAAAATATCAAATGCCTACGATTGTGGAATGGGCAGGGTTTGCCATCAGTTCGGACATTCACATGGCACCTCGTGCTAAATAAACCAGTTGTTCTTTTTGTGCAGTTCCACCAAAATCAACCAAATTCGCGTGTAGCTTGTATGATTTCGCCCTTATATGTTGCAACGCCTTGAACTTATCGGCACCTCCTTTCTTGTGGTGGAAATGAATGATTCGATGTATTCATGAACATTTTGTGCAGTTCCCATTGAAATCAAATTGAGCACCCCTGTTTGCACAAATACAAAAAAAGTGATTAGTATAAAGCAAACTGTACTATGAATTGACAGTTTCAACAGGCACATACATGGTCCATGTAGAGCACACTTTTAGAAAAATGGAACTCACCAGAAAGAATCCTAGAACAACATTGTACTCGCGCATCACAGCAAAAAAATGGAGATTTGTCAATCCTTCTGAGCTGAAGTTAGTTTGGTCTTGTGGGGAGTAATGTAACCATCCTTCAACTGCTCCTTCTGATGAGAAGATAGACAGGGCTTCTTCATCCTGGCATAATCGGAACTAATCACTTCACGTACTCCATATTCTTCTTCAGAGGAAGATGATCCTGTTGTGCAAAGACAAGAGGACTACTAAATGCTAGCATCCCTGTTTGCTCGAAAAAAAGGAAAGGAAATATTTAAAACAGCATAGATGAAGCACTTCTCAAGGACAATACCACTTTTTCATGACAGTATCTAAACAGTAGCACAACACCAATAGAGATGACAAAGCTCAATCATATGGATGAAATCAGTGGGCGAGTACCAACCATTGTCAGGAGGCTTATTGTGTAGAGCATACAGATGAAGCACTTCTCCGGAACCATCTGTTGCTATCTACGGTGGTGGCCATGCTTACTATATACTCCTCGATTAGTTTAATGTTTCCAACATCTTCTTGTGCAGTTCCACTAAAATATATGGTATCTTCAAAGAAGATCCCTGCTTGCACAAGTAGAGATAATTACATATTACATTAAGAGTGGCATCAAATCAGTGGCAAAACAATTGCTCGTTCCAGCCATAGGAATAAATTAAGATGCAAAACTATATCATTACTTGTGTCATCACAATTCCAGTGCTTCATTACAGCACCGGGAGTTGATTTTTGTTTTTCTTCCGCTTGTTCTTCCCCTTCATCACTTGGTTCAATAACAGACAAGCTTCGCCTTCAATGTAAGATTTGGCATGTCAATTAGGGAGCACAAGTATAGTACTAAACTTAATTTTCTGATGAAAGTGGCAAAATATAGGCCAGTAGTTGTGAAATATCCTTATCTTACCTCAGTGGGATATTACGGTGCACATACAGATTGGAAGTCTTGTCTCCATTTGTGCAGTTCACTAAAATCAAGCAACATTATCGTACAAGTAGCACAACATATGAAAGTACACTGCAGAATCTCATGATGCGGAATTCAAACAACTCACAAGAAGAAGATCTGAACCAAATTCGCCTTAACGGATAGGAAGTAAGATCTCCTCTTGTGCAGTTCCACTAAGATCAAGTAATCAAACAACGTTGTCGGTGTGACATTTTGGTTGAACTACACAAAACACTCTTAAAACAAAAGTGTTTTGTGCAGTGCAACAAAAGGTCACAATGGCAACGAGGTGAAGTAGATAACCCTGTTTACATAGAGGTGCAAAGGAAACAATTAGTGGTCAATAACGGTGGATGACACAGAAGCCAACAAAAAGAAGCATCTACCTTATCTAAATGGGAAAGAAAGCAAGACAGTAGCATTTCTCAAACGGTGACAATGATTAATATTAACATAGAGATTATATTAACAATAAAATTTGTTAAACATGTAATTTGCTTTTAACTGTGGCATTGCATCAATTTTCCAGCGGCATTATTAGAGGGTGTTTGTTTACAGGGACATTTTGGTGTAGTGACTAAAAAAACTCTGTGTCAGTCCCATCTAAACCAAACAGGAGGGACTTTTAGGGACTAAAAGTGGGCATTTGGGACTAAAGAAAGAAGACCCCGAGGGAGTCTTTTTGGGACTTTTTCCAACAGTTGCCCCTGCCACGCATCGCACCTTGTCTCTATTAGTTCATTACTAGGGGTAACATGGTCTTTTAGCATGTCATTTAATAACCTCTAGTCCATGTTTAGTCCCTGGAACCAAGCAGGTAGGGACTAGGGAGTTTTTAACCAAACAGGGCCTTAGATTAACAACAGCTAATGAGTTGCACGGGACAGTGGACGCACCAGCACCATGTGCATCTACCGATGTACTGTGGTCATGCACAGTCTGTTGCAACAAAGAACAAACAACCAAGGAGCATATTTGTGTTGGTCCTAGTTTTGTTATCTTTAGACACCTTTCCCTATGTGAGCGCAGCAAATCTAGTCCTGCTCAAACTCTACAGCCTTGTCCCTTCCTTTCCTTTTTGAACTAGTACTTTCGCCCCTTCCTTTCCTCTTTGAACCACATCCTAGATTTATGCGATACAACTTTCCCCACTACTTTCCCCCATTCCTTTCCTCTTTGAACCACGTCCTAGATTCATGTTATACAACTTTCCCCCTTCATTTCCTCTTTGAACCACGTCCTAGATTCATGCTATATACAACTTTTCCCACTACTTTCCCCCACTCCTTTCCTCTTTGAACCACGTCCTAGATTCATGGTATACATGCAGCTAGAGCAATGCATGTGGAGTAAGTAAATTATACCTTAAGGTTCTTGGGGCGTGGTTCGGTGGGCGACGGGACGGCGGCGAAGAAGTAAGGGGTCAGAGGCCCTCCCGCGCCGCCGCTGGCTCGAAAGTGAATAGCTGCGCCAGTAGTCCCTCGCCGACGGCGACAGCATTAAGCCTCCTTCCCTTCCCGGCGGACGGATCCTGCCGGCTCTTTGAGCAGCAGTGAGGGGAGAGAGAGGCCAACGAAGTCTTGTTTAGATCTGGAGAGGGCGAGAGAGTGTGAAGAGAGCAACTACAAGCGCTGAGGCTCCAGCGGGAGAGGGCGAGAGAGTGCGAAGAGAGCAACTACAAGCGCTGAGGCTCTAGCGTGTATATATATACTAGAGAGAGTGTGTGAAGCGTGCAAACCCTAGAAAACACTTTGACCAGTCAAAGAATCCTCCTGGCACAAATTATGCTCAAGTGTAGTTATCGAACCCGAGACCTCAAGTTTGATGAGCGAACAGGCTAACCAGCTACACAACCCTCCCGTTATGTTCAACGAGAGGGAAATAACCTTTTATACATTCCTGCATTCGTGTGACAAGCATGTCGTGTTTTTTGTGTGTGTGTGTGGGATTCACTGGGATTTCAATCATAATCGTGTCATGTGGCTTTGGTGGTAAGACTATCCATAGTGGTGTAGAAATAATGCAGCCTTAGTCACCTTACCTCTCTCCACGTAGTACATTGGGTCCCACCAGTCAGAGGGTGAAACAAACAAATTAATAAGAAAAATTAAAAGCGCCAGCGGTGTATCTTACCTCACACATCTCGCTACTGCTCGGGAACACTGTCCAATTGATCCCTCTGTTCGCTCACGTACTATTTTAAGTGAATCCTTATTATAACATGCACACAAATTTTGGGCACTTGTATTCGACTTAAGTCAGTGTGACACCGTATCTCGTATACTTACTACTCCCTCCATCTAGGTGTAATAAGTCACGTTAGAAGGTGCAACGGGACCAAGGTGCGTGCGTGTGTGTGTGTGTGTGTGTTTAACAGCATGTGTGTGTTAGAGAGAGCGACAGATCGACCTACTCCTACAGAGAGATGTTGTGTAGTGTACGATTTTAGCCGCGAGAGTCGGTGCATCCTCTCGTTTCCGGGCGTGTCCGGTAGGGACATGCGGACAGCTACCACGCTCGCTCCTGACCAGCCTGGCCCACCCAAAGCCCCTCCATCACCCGCGCGCGCTTCCCGCCCGAAACGGTCAGCGCCGCTCTAAAGAATCGGTGCCGCATTCATGCCCGGGCAGAGCGGACGCGACCTCTCACTGGCGCAAGAGTGATGGTTGCTTCGTCCGTCCAACTTACTGCTGGGTCTATGTGATTTGACGGCTCATTGGTCTTTATTACTGAGGTGGTAGGACTGCTGGATGTCCCACGCTTTCGGCGAAAGGAGGTACTACTACTAGATTACAATTTTCTCCATTCTTAGAGCGGAGGCATGCAAGAGCAGTGAAAACACGCAGGCTCAGTGATTACATGGCCCACCTCACACTATCACCGTGCGGCACCTAACTCTTTACATAGTACTCCCTCCGTTCCTAAATATTACTAGATGAGTCCCCGTGCATTGCCGCGGAACAGCGGTATATCTCTCTGCGCAAAATTATCGATTTCATGGAACTAGAAAAAACTCTATAACCGCATGACAAATGTGGTAGCCAAACTAAATAAACTCCCATCATCATTTAGATCATCCCACGTAAGGAAAAAAGATTAGCCAACTCCTACTGCATAATGGGATTATATTTTTCTTTTTGACATGTTAATGGGACTTAAAAGCTCACTTACATGCATGCTACCGGTGCATGCTTGCATGCAGACATGTTGATGTGATTTAAAACCCACTCACATGCATGTGCCACGATATTTCTGCATGCTTGCATGTGGCTTAGTGCGGAGCCTCTCAACGTCTAGATCAGACGGCTATTATGGACTGATTTACTTCATCTAATGGCTACATCAATTTTGATGATGTGGCTCAAGGAGAGGATAGAGAATTCCTAGTAGTGGGGGCTAGCTATTACTAGTAGATAAGTCTTTGTAGAGATTCCACTACATACGGAACAAAATGAATGAATCTACACTTAAAATGCATCTATATACAACCGCATGTGGTTCATGGTGAAATCTCTACAAAGACTTATATTTAGGAATGGAGGAAGTACTAGTATAGTACATACTGTAATTTATCAACGAGATAAATTTGTACAATGCTATGAAGCTTCCAGCTTCTGTTACATGTATCTTGCGTCCAAGGTTGCCCATTGCAACATTTCATCAAATACAAAGGAGACTAACATGCATGCTATTGCATCTCAATGATTGACAGATCATAGCAAATATGTACTCCCTCCGTTCCAAAATAAGTGTCTCAACTTTGTGCAAACTTTAGTACAAAGTTGTACTACTACTAAAGTTGACACTTATTTTGGAACAGAGGCAGCTAAAGAAAAAACGATCCATGCAGTCCCTAGCCCTTGAATCATGAACCCTGACCAGGCTTCAATTTGCTGGCAACGTTCGAGCTTCCTAATAAATGAAGTTTGCAACCTTTTGACCATCGGATCATTTTGTGCAGTTTCACCAAAATCGAGATGAGCATCCCTGTGGCAAAGAAATTGAAGAAGCGTGATTAGAATAAGATTACTGGGACTAGTTGATGAGACATAAACTCATCACAAATACAGTATGTAGAAGCCAGTAGAGGTATGTGCGGGGCAAAGAAGTAGAGAAATATCCACAGGGAGTGATGTGGGCAACTGGAGCAGTGGTGCAAGCTGGCTGTAAAGGGAGTTGTACCTGAGGGACGTAGCTCAACCTTGAGGAGGGCGGCGGGAGGCGGCAACTGCCCACGTCGCGGCAGTGAGCAAGGGACGAAGGCAACCTCACCGGCTTTGTGAGAGAGAACGGCGGGGACCCCTGATCGGGACATGCCGACAATGGGTTTTCACCGTCGGCGACGGCCACCGCATCTACACTAAGCATCCACCCCCTCCCCAAGCGGACGTGATCCGCCGGGATGTTAGAGATGTGGCCACTGTCGTTTTGTGCAAGAGAGTGTGAAGAGAGCAACCCCAGCAAGCAACCGTGTAGGCTGGCCCGTCCTGACTATGTATATAGTGGAGCGGTTTCCTTTTCTCTCCATATGAACCTATCATATTGCGTACGTGCCACTGAAGAAAAAAAACTTTATTTATAAATGACGCGGCACCTACTACTCGTTCTCCTATAACCTTGCGCTTGGCATCTCCAAAATATTAACCTTGCGATTGGCTCTTCGCCTCTTCGGGAAGTCGAGCAATAATGGTAGTGCAGTATATATCGTTCTGGCTATATGAGACCGAATGAATTGCTGCACGTCCACCACGTGGGCGAGGGTCGAGGGGCGAGGGAGAGTGCTACATACGGAGCAAAATGAGTGAATCTACACTCTAAAATACGTCTATATACATCAGTGTTTGGAGTATGTACTAGTAGTTCATATTGAAATCTACTAAAGGACATATATATTCCAAACAATATGATATAATCTCTATAACCAAGGTAGTAGGGACGAGGAGTAAACGGGGGGAGTAGTAAATTTTTCTCCTCGTCCTGCGAGCCACCGCGCGCATGGGCGAGGGAGCGGGCGTAAGGCGGAGCAAGCTTCACCTCATCCTGCGAGCCACCGCGCCCGTGGGCGGGGGAGACGGCGTACTAAGAAAGCTTCTCCTCGTTCTGCGAGTTGATGGGACACATCAAAAGTACTCCAGTGTATAGAGCCTTGCCTCTAACTTAGGCCCCACATGGTTTGCCTCTTTTTTTAACATAACACGTCAAGTCGCAATTTGTTTGTTCACCCGTGGTAGACGATCCTCCCTCCACCAAGTGGACAACCAGTACACGTGCCAAATTACCACGTGGGCTGCCTTTTTCGTACAGAAATGAGCTCCACCGTGTACCCGCGCGGGTGTGGTTGGGAAAGAGACGGGAGTACGTGCGCCGTGCATGCACCTCTTCTCTTCGTGCACGTCCCCCACCTACGTGGGTGTGTGTG
>NC_057799.1:423388387-423409818 GCF_018294505.1 Triticum aestivum | reverse complement strand
TGTCAAGTTTGTGTGTGGCAGGGAGACATGACTAGAGTGCTCGATGTATCGGTGTGTGTGGGCGGAAGGGGTGGGGGGAGGGGTAGGCAGAGGCCTAACTATAGAGGTAGAACGACCTGTATATGTGTTGAGAAGGAGAGACCCAGCTATGTCTTGAGGGAGATCGGTCGACATCCATACATAACTGAAGGACGGGAAATATGATGGGACAGAGAGAGAGAGAGAGAGAGGAGAGAGAGATGGAGGGAGAGGGAGGGAGAGGGGTAGAGTGCTGGATGGGTGATGGAGTTGCTTCTCGAAGATGGTGGGAGAGGCCTACTAGACAAACTGAGGGTGGAACTGCAATGTTATCAATAAGAGTGGAGATGTGTTTCTGTGTGTGCCTGTGCGTGATAGATCTGTCGGGACGCATCCATGGATGATGAAGGGGAACCATGTGTTTGGTAAGCAAACCTAACTAGATCGGTAGATCAATTGTTGTTTGTCGGAGGAAGGGAGAGACACAACTAATGAGGTAGATCGATTGACGTGTGGGTAAAAACGAGTTATAAGGACCTAGCTAGCTATATGTATAGCGAGAGATCGGTCGGTGTACATCCATTTGTTAGAGGAAAATAAGGCCCAGCGAGACGGATAGACAGAGAGAATGGAGCTAGGAGGTGGTGCGAGAGGCCCAACTACTAGCTAGATAGGGGGAGGAGTGTGCGGTGAGATCGATGAAAAGAGGGGCGAGAGTTTACACGTGTGTCTGACCGTATGAGAGACACGAGGCAAGGACACATAAAGGAGGAGATTGAAGGTGTGTGTGTATGTTGTAGGCAGGCATCGCTGGAGAGGTTTATCGATCGGTGTGTGTCGGAAAGGAGTTGTGGAGACTCTGGGAGAACGACCTAAAGAAAAAAATGAATGTGCCCGGTGGATAGAATGCCGAGGGAGGGGAGGGCGTGTCCATGCACGAGAGAAAGTTAGTGGTAGCTACAAAGGTTAGAGGATTGTGTGGGTGTAAGAGACTAACAAAGATTATAATTTGATATGTAAGTGGATTCATATATTTGAATAGGAGATCATAGTGTTTTAAACATTGCATGCATGAATATAGCGGTGATACACGTGATGTGCACATGTTATACCATAATGTGACAATGCATGGTGTTTGCAACTCACAACTAAATGCCGAACAATCTAAACCATACTATACCTCAAACAATCTCACATTTTATTTGAATTTGTGATAATGTGTGGTGTTTGCAGCTTACAACTAAATATCGAACAATCTAAAAAATACTATATATCGAACATTCTCACATTTTATTTGAATTTGTGGTAATGTGTGGTGTTTGCAACTCACATCTAAATACTTGTAGGCGTAGGGGGTGGGGCACCACACATAATGTGATAAACACATTGTACATATGAGACATGGTTTAGATTATGAAGATCTAGCTAGAGCTAGAAATGTAATGTGATTTGAAATCAAAATAAAGTGGATTCAAAAAATCTAGTTCGAGTTCATATAATACACATAGTTCATATGTAACTCGAGACTAATCATGTGGTGTGCTATGAAGATAATACACAAACGATGGTTTAACTTGACAATAATGATGATTGTAGATCTTATTAAAACAGAGAAACGAATTCAAATGCTTTAACTTCACAACAATCATTACTGTAGATCTTATTCAAATAGAGAAACGAATTCAAATTTAGTTCATATTGGAGCGGTAGTATATACGTTTGGAATGCACTAAAACGTTCATGCACTAAATAGTAGGTTGCATGCATTATACACGTAGCGAAATATTTTAATTGAACATAACATGAATTCAAAGTTTTGAATGACATTTGTAGTGCGCATTGATTTGGTACAGTACACGTTAGGCTTGTCCAGAAATTTCAACTCGCGCCTTGTTAGCCCGAAATATTTAAGATATATCTTTGTCTCGTTGTGCTCCGACAACTCCCTCCATCTCAACCCGCGCCTTGCTATTCCGAAATTACAACGCGCGCGAAAACTCCCACCTCCTGTGAAATCCCAACACACAAAATGCCCGTGGTACCCCTGAACCGAAAGAACCGCCTCAAATCGGTGGGGGTACTTTCGTAACTTACCCCACATTTCGGACAAGCGCGTCTCTAAGCCATGGTTCCCCACTGCCATCCCATCCGCCCACCCATTCGTACACCGAGGCCGCGAAAACCCACGACGAAACCCCACACCCTGCTCCGTCTGCCACCCAGCCGGAGCCTCTTCCCCGACGACGTCGTCCATAGCAACACCTCGACGTCCCTCATCCACCGTACAGGATGAGGATCCGTCGTCGATCTCATCATCTCGCCGGTTCAGCCACCCCGTCCTCCACCTCCAAGGAGCTGCCCCGACGTTCCCCTCGTCTTTCGCGCCACCTCCATTCCCACACCGTCGTCTTAACCTGCACCACCGGAAGAGCATCATCATCACCGTTTCCTCGGATGAAGCTGCGGCCTAATCGACGCCACCAAAGAGGTTCTACACTAATCGCCGCATTTTCTTCTTGATTCGATCTCATGGTGCTGCCGGCGCTCGGTCCCGAGCCGACACGGCGCGGCTCCATCCACGGCGGCGTCGCCGGCCACTTCCTCCACGGCGTCGCTCCCTCGGCGGCGACGTCCACATCAGTAGGAGTTGCTGCTGCTTTAGCTCTCGCTTGCGCTGCTACTCT
Source organism: Triticum aestivum (assembly GCF_018294505.1). Lineage (NCBI taxonomy): Eukaryota > Viridiplantae > Streptophyta > Magnoliopsida > Poales > Poaceae > Triticum > Triticum aestivum. Next base: position 423,407,116 of record NC_057799.1, on the reverse strand, counting down.
GCTCTTGCTCTCGTTCCCCTTCCTGGTCTGCTCTTGCTATTGCTCTTGCTCGCGCTGCTGCTCTCTCTCTTGCTCTTACTTGTGATGCTGCTCTAATTGAGCTACACTTCAGTCGACTGAATCGACTTTTGGGTCAGTCGATTTTCAGGGGGTGGGGGGGCTTGCCGGGGTGAAGGAAGAACCAGCCGCAGCGGGAGGGGGGCTCGCCGGAGAGGTACCCCACTATCTATCTTAGGGTTCAGGATGGGGGCGGTGGGTCGCTGGCGGTGGCGGGGCGGTGGCGTGGGGATCGCCGGAGAAAAAGCTCGGCACGGGGGGGCCTAGAGGGATGGCCGGGGCGGCGGCGGAACGGCGGTGGGGAGTGTTTTCGGGACGGGCGGGGCGGCGCACCGCCGGCCGAGGGCGGCGGGGGGCTGCTGTTTGGCCGGTGGTGGCTGGCGGCTCAGGGGGGTGGATGTTGAAGATGAACCGCAGTCCCTTGATTTCGTATCCAATGGCTGCAAAATCGACTGACCAGAGATGAAAAAGTCAGTCGACCGACGTGTAGCCTCACCTTGCTAGTGCGTTCAGTTTCGACAGCAAAATTCAGTTTCGACAGTTAAGTTCAGTTTCGACAGTTAAGTTCAGTTTCGACAGTTAAGTTCAGAGATGAGCGGCTGATGTATTTTACATCTAGCACTTTGTGGTTATGTATTTTACGTCATGTATTAGAGATGCTATTAGAATTCCACTCAGGTTAACGTTGTTCGTTGTCTCTCTTGTCCTGCTTCAGCCTCGGCGTCGTACAACTCACTGGAGCTGCTCCAACGACGAAACCCTCCATCACAGCGGAGCAGTACCTTGGGCTCCATCTTCAGACGCCTAAGATCTTCTTCCCCTCCTTCGACAGCAAAGTCAGCCGGAGCATCCTCACCGGCCAACCCAATCACGCTGAGATCGACATGGCTTCGCCAAAGAGGTTGTACACTTGTTGCATCTCTTTTTTACTCTACATGTTATATATATTGTCCACTGAGCACACGGATTTGTTCCTTTAGTGTCTCCTTGAAAGAAAAAACGTAGGAATTTTAATTTTCACTTGTCCTCCTTTTCAAATTCCTATTCATGAAGCACAAGACTAAGAGATAGTAGCATAATAGCCTTATAACCGTAGATTTTCTTGTGGTTTGACTTAATCTCACCATGCTTCTTTGCATCCTGTGATCTTCCAATTGTTGTGAATCAAACACCCAGATTGACATAAATCCTGTGTTTTTAAATTCTCTGTTTTGCACGTGCAGTCCTATCCTATTCCTGTCTATTTCCTATCCCTGCATTGTTGGAATCCTCCAATTCAAACGAGCCCTTACAGAATTACTTCTCTTACAGATAGTTGTCAAAGAAAACCTTGCGTGGTTTGTCTCGCTCCTGCTGCGTCGTCGTCCACCCCAGCTCAGCTGCTCCAACGACAGAAGGGTCCAGCACAGCAGGGATCCGGCCTCCAGACTGTCTTTCGCCGCCTTAGATCTTCTTCCCCGCCGCTGGCAGCCATGAAAACTGCATTGCCATCATCAACCGAGCAGATGACCTCGAGGACTACACGGGTCTGCAAGAGAGGTCGCACTCTTTCGTGTCTGCTTATGTTATGCATCGCTTAATATTACATGCTACTTTATCGTCTTGTTCACCGATTAGACTCTGAGTCAGCTCCAAACTAATGGTCAAACTTGATTTTTTAAATGGTTGTGGGGTACATATCGGGGCCGCTATCAATAGTATCTATCTACTATCTGGTTAATCTCCGGTGTCTACTATGAGTTTCATGTTGGGTGGGAAACAAACAGTAAAGAAGCCATTATCTGTATTTTTTAGCTGAAGCCATTATCTGCCTGCTATTATTGGTTTTGGGTCTATCCACAGGTTGCTACCATCACTCTGGATTTCTGCATGCACTCCTTACATAATCTCACTATGTTTTATTCCTATGCATGACAGTTATTGTAAACAATGGAACTGAACATGTAGAGCAAAAGAGACGAGCCTTGCGTGGCAATAAAATTTCATGCAGACGTCGCTCCATGGTAGGCGCAAAGGCAGCCCCCCTCCACACATTTCGGATTGTAATCGAGAGGAAGATATCTGTTCTAAGGGGGAGTCAGAAGGAGAAGACAACTCCTATTTACCCCCTGAGGTCTTTGCTCTAACTTGGCATGCTGATGTTGGTTATATCATGCATATGGTGTCTTGCATTGCTTACTTTATACATCAAATATGTCATCTGCTTAGTTTAGACATCCTTTGTGCGAATGCCATCTGTTTAGTTTATTCATCGTTTATGTGAATTATGCAACGCCATCCTGATTAGCCAGGCATCATATATGTGAATTTTGCAATGCCATCCTGCTTAGCCAGTCATCTTATATGTAAATTATATCAGGCCATCCTTTTTTTGTTACATATTACATTTGTCAACAATGTTAGTACATTCAACTGCTCTTCGTGTGCATCAGCCATTTGACACGGTGATGGCAAATTCTGGAGTGAAAACAAGGTCTTCAGAGCAGACTATGCTATCTGACGAAGCGCATATCTCGCTGGTTATGGATAGCTCCTCAGAGGAGGATTCAGAGACAGATGACCAGTCCTATTCCCCCCCACCCACCCACCCCCCAAGGTGTATGCTCTAACTTGGCAGGGTTATGTTGCTCATATCGTGCGTATGGTGTCTCGCATTGCTATGTCATTTGATTAGTTTAGACATGCTTTGTGAATGCCACCTGTTCAGTGTCTAATTACCATATATGTGAATTATGCATTGCCATCTTGTTGCAAGACATTATATATGTGAATTATACAATGCTATCTTGTTGCAAAGGCATTATATATGTGAATTATGCAATGCCATGTTCTTTAGCCAATCATCATGTATGTGAATTATATCATGCTATCATTTTTTTGTATTATGTGTTCCATTTGTCGACAACGTTTGTATATTCAACTACTCTTCCTGTGCATCAGCCATTTGAAGCGGTGATGGAAGTATCTGGAGTGAAAACAAGGTATTCAGAGCAGACAATGCTACCTGCTGAAGCAGACATCTTGCTGGTTACAGAGAGCTCCTGAGAGGAGGATTCAGAGACTGATGAGCAGTCCTATTTCCCCCTGAGGTCTATGCTCAAACTTGGCAGGGTTATATTACCCATGTCATGCATGTTGTCTTGCATTGCTTAGTTTTTACATCATATATGGATTGCCATCTGCTTACTTGCTTACTATATAAATCATATATTTGAATTATATCATGCCATCATGTTTACATAGTACATACACATCATCTATCTGAATTATGGCATGGCAACCCATTTAATAAAGACATCATATAGTTATATCATCTCATCCTGTTTAGTGTTTACAGTCATCATATTTTGAATTATGGCATTCTATCTGTGAATGTATGTGAATTATGGCATGCCAACCTATTTAATAAACACATTATATAGTTATGTCATGTCATCCTGTTTACATAGTCTCATATTTTGAACTATGCCTTTCCATCTTTTTTAGTTAGCCATCATAATGTGAAATTGTGTCATGCTATCCTGTTTAGTTAGCCATCATATATGTGAAATTGTGTCATGCTATCCTGTTTGGTTAGACAACATAAATATGAATTATTTCATGCCCTCTTTTATTCCCCACTATCCATTGCACCTGTCTATCATACAATGTCTATACTTTCAATTACTTTTCTTGTTTATCAGCCATTTGAATTGGAGAGCGTGATGGCAGTATCTAAGGGAGTAACAACACGGTCGTCAGAAAAGATAGTGCTACCAGTTGATGCACATAGAACCATGGTTGTACTTGCCTAAGGACCAGATCCACCACACATAACCCAGAATCTCGCACATTGTACCCCTACCCAGTTGGACAGAGAACCAGCTACACCCCTTCTAACCCCAACCCCGGCAGATAGTAACCCAGTTCCAGTTGACACAGCACCGTCTCCACCACAGAGCACCCAAACACGAGCAGTTAGTAAGGGAACTGCAGTGCCCAAAGCACGAGGACCACCACTCCGAATCCCAACTCAACGCTTAAAGGAGAAGAAGATTTGTTCTCAGGTCAGGTTCTGTAGCTATGGTTCATACTCCTTTGCTCTTGCATTACTGCATTTACTCATACCAACTATTTTCAAATTTGAAGGATGGAATTGAAACTCCAATGGCGCAACAGGTATGTTTTAAACCTATTTCTTTAACTGGTTTGCTGTTGTAACCTGCTCTATGTTGATTTCAGTTTCAATTGAATAAACAGTTATGTTCTCATGTCATGCACATTACAAGTGTTGTTATTGCTCTATAGTTACCCACACTTATATTCTGTCTATTCTGCTTTGTCTTGAACAAATATTATTTGAACTGTGTCTCTGTCTTGATTTGGCAACAAAAACTAGAATGATATAGACCATAAAGTATAGATATATGTTTGTTTCATGATGTTATCCTGTCCACTTTACTACTGAACTCATTTACCAAAATGAGTTTCATATACAACATGGTAAACATGTGATGTGTCTGCTTGTTTCTCTTTTAGAATGCGGACAAAATATTGGAGAACAGTACCGCATTATCCAATGGTAAAGGAAGTAATGCAGATAAGGTTCAAGATAGTGAGACATCCCTGTTGGTCTCCAAGAAAGCTGATAAAAACTATCTTGACGACAGTGAGGGAACCCAAAAGTCCTGTCTTGATGTAGTGTTCGAGTTACTGGCCACTACTGCTGGCACAAGCTCTTCGAACTCGCTGCCTGAATCAGTTCGTCTTCTTGAGTCTCAATTTCAAGTTGAAAGACATCGATCAGATGTGCTGTGACAGGAAGCTGAAGGACTGAGGAAGTCCCTGCAGAATTCATATGCATATTTTCTGGTGCAACAGTAAGCGCTGGAGGATTTAAGCACCAAACAAGAGAAAGTTAATAAGCTTGCTAAGCATCTTGCCAGCATTATGGGTACCCAGTATATTGTTTCTTGAGATCTTCTGAAGTGGTTTCAGTTCTGGATTTGTTTTGCTGCGGCGTTTATTTGCGCTGGTCGCCAACTTTGACAACCAGTGTATATGATATGCTGCTTTGTACCCTATATTTGCACTGGTGGCGAACTTTGATGCCCAGTGGATGTAATATGTGTAATAGCCGTGATAGCCTAGCGTTAGTTACTTGCTTATTTATTTCCTTGTTGTCTTGTTTATTTGTTTGCTTGTAGTCATTGCAGTTCTTTTTCCGCGGTTATCTAGTGGCTGCAATAACCTATTTTTTAAAACTAGGCCACAATAACCATGGGCTAATATTTACTGTAGTGACACTGGGCCTCCTACTAGCCATAGAAACAGTGGGCCTTCTACGGGCCGTAGAAACAATGGGCCTTCTGCGGGCCGTATCATCAATGGGCCTTATACGGGCCGTATGATCGATTGGCCAAACATGGGCCAAACAGACCGCATTATGGCCGTAAACGGGCTAGAGTTGGAATCGTCCGTTCATGGGCCGACCATAACGGGCCATCGTTAATAGGCCGTATTTGGTGATGCTATGAAAATGGCCCAACAGACTAACGGTCCACAAACGGGCCGACTGTAACGGCGGGCTGAATTTGGCCCACAAGCAGAAAATGACAGTAATGGGCCGTAAGTAACCGAATGCTGCAAATGAGCCCAAGAATAAATGGGCCCTCAGAAAGCCGAAAGTTAACTTGGGCTGGAAACGGCCCAACGGAATAACGGGCCGTTAATGGGTATAAAGTGATACACTGTTCATTACGGGCCAGTTTCACCACGGGCCGTTAATGGGTGTAAAGTAATACACTGTTCATTACAGGCCAGTTTCAGCACGGGCCGCTAATGGGCCAAGAGTTACAAAGGGCCTCATATGGGCCGAAAGACGTCATGGGCTATACATGGGCCAGAAGTGAAAACGGGCTGGAATCATTTTGGATGGCCCAGATGACGCTACTGGGCCTAATTCGGATAGGGCGTAACGGGCCTTGGGTTAGCGGGCTGTAAATGGGCTATATGCGAACAGGCCGTTAACAGGCTTTCCATAGGTCGGCCCGCCAGCTATTGACCAAGTCAAACGGGCCGGCCTTTTCACAGGAATGGGCCACTGTTGGGTCGTGCCACGTGTCGACGTATCATAGGCGCCTTCTGTCCAGTGAGTGGATGACATCTGTCCCAACGATGAGCCGACACGTGTTTCCTCTAGCCAATGATGATTTTACACGTGGAAAATCCCCGTTGGTCGGGGCTGTTAACGGGTTATCGGATCCAAAACCCGACCCGATAGCTTAACGGCGTTCCGTTACGGTGGATGCCACGTGTCGGTCACCCTTGACGAAAGCACTTCTGTGACGCGCGATTTATCGTCATGGAAGTGGACACTTCCATGATGATAATTTTGGTAATGTCATGGAACACTTCTACGACAGCACAGGTATGACTATCTTGATTCTGTCATAAATTTGTCATGGATGTACATGCATGACAAAAAACGCGACCTACTGTGACAAACACGTATCATCACGGAAGTGTATTTTTTTTGTAGTGGTTGGAGAAGTTGACGAGGAGCTGCGAGTCGCCCTTAACGGTGAGGCGCTTCACCCCCAGGGCAGCCGCAGCTTTCAGGCCAGCTGTGAGGCCTTCGTATTCTGCGATGTTGTTGGAGACCTTGTCACTCTGCTGAAAGCAGAGCTGCACAGCTAGTAGAGCTTGTCCTGAGTGGGCGAGATGAGCACTGCTCCAGCCCCCGCACCCTGGTGTGCGAAGGCACCATCGAAATACATGACCCAGCCGTCAGGCGCCTCACTTCGAGGGACTGATCCTCGCTTATTTCAAGCGCCGGGGCGTCCGTCCATTCTGCCACGAAATCAGTGAGTGCGGCTCCCTTGATGACCCTAGTAGTGCTGAACTCCAACTGGAACGCCTGCAGCTCGATGTTCCACTCAGCGACCCTTCCGGCAGAATTGGGGCTCTTGAGCACTCTCTCCAATGGGTAGGCTGGGATGACCTTGATGGCGTGGCCCTGGAAGTAGTGCCGCAACTTACGCGAGGCCACCAAGAGCGCGAGCAAGAGCTTCTGAGGCATGTGATATCATGCCATTGCATCTCGCAACACCGTGCTGACGAAATACACCAGGTGCTCGACGAGGGCTGGTGTGCTGATGAGGATCGTGTCTTGCGGAAGTTGAGGCGTCTCCTAAGGTAGTGGAGCCCCTAAAGCTTGATCGCTTCCCGGGGTTTCGGCGGTGTCGTCCTGCTGAGCTTGATCCTCTGCTCATGCTGCTACGGCCCTTGCGGCACCTTCCTGATCTTGCATCGTCTTAGCTGGTGGGGTAGCTCGGCGCGACACGCCTTTGGCTTGGTGCTCTTCCCGAACCGCCACTAGAGCCGCGCTAGCGGAGTATGGGGTGGTGGCAAGATAAAGCACCAGGGGCTCGAGAGGCCGTGGCGCCACCATCACTAGAGGGCTGGTCATGTATCTCTTGAGGTCTTGAAATGCTCGGTCGGCCTCCGGGGTCCACTCGAATGAGCCCTTCTTCTTCATCACCTTGAAGAAGGGTAGGACGCGCTCTCCCAGCTTGGAAATGAAGCGCCCCAACACAGTCACCCGACCAGCCAGCTTCTGCATTTCCTTGAGGGTTTGCGGTGGGCTCATGTCTTCAATGGCCTTTGACCTTCTCTGGGTTGGCCTCGATCCCCCTGTGAGACACAAGGAAGCCCAGCAGCTTGCTGGAAGGGACGCCAAACACGCACTTCTCCGGGTTGAGTCGCAAGGCCACCTGGCGGACGCTTTTGAAGGTTTCTTCCAGGTCCTGGATTAAGGTCCTCGCTTCTCGAGACTTCACCATGATGCCGTCAACGTTGGCTTCAGCGTTTCTCCCGAGCTGCCGGCCCAAGGCGATGTGCATGAGTTGCTGGAAGGTTGCGCCTGCGTTGCGCAGCCCGAAAGGCATGCAAGTGTAGCAGTACACCCCACACAGGGTCAAGAAGGCTGTCTTCTCCACATCTTCTACTACCATCTTGATCTGGTGATACCCTGAGAACGCATCCAGGAAGCACAGCAGGTCGCACTCGGCGGTGGAGTCGACAATCTGGTCCATGCGTGGAAGCGGGAACGGATCTTGGGGGCAGGCCTTGTTGAGGTTGGTGAAGTCGATGCACATCCGCTCCTTTCCGCCTTTCTTGGGCACGACAATGGGGTTTGCCAGCCACTCGGGGTATCGAACCTCGCGAATGACATCCGCCGCCTCCAACTTGCGGGTTTCTTGGACGATGAAAGCTTGCTTCTCCGTGGACTGCCGCCTCGCCCTCTGCTTCACGGGGCGTACGTTGGGGCACACCTTCAGGTGGTGCTCTATCACCCCTCTCGGGACCCCTACTAGCTGGTCGGGCTCCCAAGCGAACACCTCCTTGTTTGCACGCAGAAACTTCACCAGCGCCTCCTCCTGGTCAGGCTCGAGGTTGGCGCCTATGGTAAAGGTCGCCCCCGAGGATCCGTCTTCCTCGACTGGCACTTGCTTGGTTTCCGCCTTGTCTTGAGTGAAAAACTGCTTCCTTGGTGTCCCTAACTACTGTGAGGACGCCCTTGCTCCCGGGCATCTTCATGAGGTTGTAGGCCGGATGGGTTGCCGCCATGAACTGAGCCAGGGCCAGGTACCCGAGGATGGCGTTGTACGGGAGGCTGATGTTGGCGATGTCGAAGTCGACCAGCTCGGTGCGGCAATTGTCGCGTGTGCCGAAGGTTACGGGGAGGCGGATCCGCCCCAGGGAGTGGGCGGAGCCTCCACCAACCCCTGAGAAAGGCTTGCTAGGGCGGAGCCGCTCGAGTGGTACGTGTAGAAGGCTGAAGGCCTCAGCCAAGAGCACGTTGAGGCCGGCGCCGCCATCGATGAGCGTCTTGGTGACGGACATGTTGCAGATGGTGGGCGTGCAAAGCATTGGGAGCACGCCTGTGCCGACGGTAGAGAGGGGGTGATCCCTTGTGTCGAAGGTGAGGTCGGCCTCGGGCGCGGCCCAGCCCGGCGGAGCCCCCGAGCGCTTGGAAGCGGCACCATTCTGGTGAAGGAACGGCTTGATATGGCGATCCGAAGGCGGTGCTTGCGAGCCGCCTAGGAGGGCCGCGACCGCGTGATGCGCCGGTGCCGCGTAGCGTGCAGTGAAGAGGCCGTGCAGCTCCTCCCAAGATGCCATCATGGATCCGGGGAGGTTGAGCAGCCAGGCGCGCGGTGCGCTAGTGAGGGCCATGGGAAGCCAGTTGGCCATGACCTTGTCGTCGCCCCCAGCCTCGAGGACGGCCTCCTCGTACGCCAGCAAGAAAGCTGTCAGGTCCGTCGCACCGTCATAGCGCGGCGGCATCTCCGGCTTGAACTTGGGCGGCCACTGCACCTGCCGTAGGGCGGGGGCCAAGGCTCGGAGCCCCCTGGCCCCGTCGTCGGCATCAGTCATCGGAGCCAGGAGCGAGACGCCTGCCATGAGGACGAAGCGCGGTGGTGGCGGAGCACGGTTCGACGGAGGAAAGCTACGGCGCACCCCTACCTGGCGCGCCAAATGTCGGATCTCGGGTTCCGGCAAAACCCTCAAGGTTCGAACACTGGAGTGCGCACAAAGATCCACTACAAAAAAATACACTTCTGTGATGATACGTGTTTGCCACAGTAGGTCACGTTTTCTGTCATGCATGTACATCCATGACAAATTTGTGATAGAATCAAGATAGTCATACCTGTGCTGTCGTAGAAGTGTTCCATGACATTACCAAAATTATCATCACGGAAGTGTCCACTTCCATGACGATAAATCGCGCGTCACAGAAGTGCTTTCGTCAAGGGTGACCGACACGTGGCATCCACCGTAACGGAACGCCATTAAGCTATCGGGTCCGGTTTTGGATCCGATAACCCGTTAACAGCCCCGACCAATGGGGATTTTCCACCTGTAAAATCACCATTGGCTGGAGGAAACACGTGTCGGCTCACCGTTGGGACAGATGTCATCCACTCATTGGACCCAAAGCGCCTATGATACATCGACACGTGGCACGGCCCAACAGAGGCCCATTCCTGTGAAAAGGCCGGCCCGTTTGACTTGGTCAAAAGGTGGCGGGCCGGCCCACGGCAAGCCTGTTAACGGCCTGTTCGCATATAGCCCATTTACAGCCCGCTAACCCAGGGCCCGTTTACGGCCTATCCGAATTAGGCCCAGTAGCGTCATCTAGGCCGTCCAATATAATTCCGGCCCATTTTAACTTCCGGCCCATGTATGGACCATGACGCCTTTCGGCCCATATGAGGCCCTTATTACTCTCGGCCATTAACGGCCCGTGGTAAAACTGGCCCGTAATGAACAGTGTATCACTTTATACCCATTAACGGCCCATTAATCCATTGGGCCGTTTGCAGCCCATGTTATCTTTCGGCCTTCTCAGGGCCCATTTATTCTTGGGCTCATTTCCAGCATTTGGTTACTTACGGCCCGTTACTGCCATTTTCTGCTTGTGGGCCAAATTCAGCCCGTGGTTACAGTCGGCCCGTTTGTGGCCTGTTAATACGTTGGACCGTTTTCATAGCGTCATCAAAATACGGCCGATTAACGACGGCCCGTTATGGTCGGCCCATGAACGGACGATTTCAACTCTAGCCCATTTACGGCCATAATGTGGTCTATTATCGGCCCATGTTTGGCCAACCGATCATAAGCCCGCAGAAGGCCCATTGATGATACAGCCCATAGAAGGCCCACTGTGTCTACGGCCCGTATAAGGCCCGTTGTTTCTACGCCACGTAGAAGGCCCATTGTTTCTACGGCCCTTAGAAGGCCCATTGTTTCTACGGCCCGTAGGAGGCCCATGTTAACTACAGCCGGTGGGCATCAAAGTTCGCCACCGGTGCAAATATAGGGAACACCCTACACTATAAAATGGCTTGCTGTTTTCTTCAGCCGGTGGCTGCATGTTAAGAACAAATTTTGTATCGCACCAAAACAAATTACAACTATAAAACAAAAGGAAGGTTGGCATATAATTTAACAGTCTAGCAGATAAATGCACCACCAGAAGTTCAGAAGCTCAGTTCATTTGACCTGACTGATACGTTTTCATGCTGTATTGTCCGATGGAGCACCATAACCTTCGCCTTCAGTTCTCCTAGGCTCCTGAACAACATAGCAAATGTCTGATTGTCTGGTTTCAAAACCATGCATATCTTGACAACATCGAACAATGTCTCTCCTTGTTTCACAAAGGGTCTCTGTTAGGGAATGGACTTGTGTCTGGAGCGCAGATACAACATTGTTTTGAGCTTGCATATCTTGATCATGAGGTAGTTTGGACGAGATTGCCTTAACAACCAAGCCAGTATTACGCAGGAATGTGCTTTTGGCACTGTTAGTGGACATGTATTGACCCACTGCAGCAAGAGCTGACATTGCGGTTATAGTTGCCTCGCCACCTTCAGAAGGTGGCGGTTCCACCATTTTTTCCATAGCTCGCTGAAAAGTTGTGGTCTTACATTAGTAGTACCAGAACAGAAGATATTAAGGAGGCAGCAAAACCAAACAAAATAGCTTTGTTCTATATACAGAACTTATTCTGGTGAACCCATGTAAAATAATAGTTGTATGTTATTGCAAAGTACATAATAAAACCAGGTTCCAAACATATGACCATGTACCATCACTAATGTATTGTCTATTTCTTCACATTGTATTGAGGGCTAAGGATAAAGAGACGAAGTTTATAATACAGTAAGCATAGTATGACATCATTCATATCACAAAACAACTGAGAACAGACAAACAGGTAATTGTAACGTTGTGTGGGCAAGTCCAGCACGGAACTAGATTACAGGTCAAGATCAAAGGAACATCACTCCTCTCTTTTAAACCTTGTAAGGTGCAATGATACGCTAAGACAATTGTGTATAAAAATGAAAAGAGTAATAGACATTGGCTGCAAACCGCAGTTCAAGGCACAAGTCAGAGTAAGTAGTAGTTAAAAGGCATGAGGATTAAGGACTTACAACAGCGGCTTTGACTGGTGTAGTCATGCCCTTCTTCTTGCTGGTGTGACAGTCCTTGAAGATTTCCACGGCATTTGGTTCAGGTACTTTTTGGTCCTTGCGGGCTTTCTTTTGCATTTGGAACAAGTCAATATAGATATGATAATATGGTACAGCGAAAAGAGTGAAACAACAGCTAATTACAAGAGCCTCGCAGTGTGCAATATAGCTACGAGATCCTGTCGTCTGTTGGAATTTCACTTTCGTACGGTTGGCCTTGTTCTTTGAATAGTTCACCTACAAGAAGATAGATTTGTGTGGCACATGCGTAAATAGGACTTCAACATGTGATCTGATGACATATATATATAATGTATCTGATACTTCGGATCAGACCATTGTTTAACGTGGCCTCTCCAGTCTTCATCAGATATATTTTCCACTGCAGATGTTTGGGCAAGTTCACTGTTAGCCTTGCCTTCAAAGTGAGTTTTCCTCAAGTTATACCGATACTGTCGCAGAGTAGACTTGAAAACATGGGTGCAAGCTTGTTTGGTTGCATCATCTTGGCTATCCAACTTGAACCTCATCTATTGAAAATTATGGGAGTCTCATTATCAGCAACCTAGAGAGTATTGGACAGAGCAAGACGATATTACTAGTTTCCATACATAACCATACTTATAGATAAATGGTCGAGGAAGGTGTTGAACTGGGTTTCGTCTTTGTCATTCCTGTACTGAATCCATGTTGGGAGGATACGTACATGACACCTAACAGCAACCGCTGCCTCTGATACTAACTTGGCTGACTCTGTAGCATCACGTGGCCTTTTTGAACCTGCCTCAAAACAGATCTCCATTATTCCTCCTCTAGATTTAGTTAACCTATTGAGCATTATCCCTGATGTTTGTTTCCTCTTGCGCCTAGGTGCTAGTCCAACAACAAACATAGGAAGTGTTAGTGTACATCAAACTGTGAGACTACATATAAAGAAGCATGCAACTGTAACTTGACTCTAGCAACTACCTTCTTGCTGTTGAAAGCTCACAAAGTTCATCTGATCTTGCCAACTCATCTTGTGTCAAGAGTGCTTCGGAAGTAGTGTCAGGTGGCAAGGGAGCTTGGGAACGTGCTGCTAGCTGAGTTGACCAACGAGTAAATCGTGCAGCTGATGGTATTGTGGAAGGTGTTGCAACAACTAGGGTTGTCTCTGCTTGTTTGGTGGCAGCTATTTGTTTCTGTTTGGCTTGTTCTGCAGCTCGTGTAGCACGGGATACCCTGTCTATACAATTTTCCGCTGGACTTTGACCTTCTATTGCACCATCAGTACCAGCAGAATCTGCAGGATTGTTCCGCTTCCCTTTCCTTGTCGTTCTGTCTTTCTTCCTCTTTCACTGTGCCATGTTAAGTCAAGCCGACAAGAAAAATGAATAACAATTTAGTTCTTCAGAACAAATGTACTTTGATGTAAGAACATGGTGTGATAGACAGATATTGTATGTTCTAGAAACAGGAACACGTGTCTTAGTCACAAGTATAATGTGTAAAGTAAGCAGATGAAATTCAACAAAATTAGAAGCAATACAAGCTAGACATCATACATAACATGCAACCACATATAACAGTGCCAAGTTAGAGGGAGCACCTGCGGTGGTGCACTAGGGGAGACGTGCTCATCACCAACACAGCTACGTTGAGTGTCTATGCATGTGTTGTCTTGGAAATCATCTTGGGGGGCGGAGGAGTAGAATCTGTAGAGGCCCTCCATTTGGAAGGAGCACCTTCATCCGCTGCCTTGCTAACTTCCTTCTGCTTTATTGATTTTGAATTGTCAAGTAAAACCGACAAGAAAAAGCAATAAAATTCACTCTTCAGAACTCACTCGTGCATGATACTGACAATCACTACTTTGATGTAAGGCAAACACATGATTCTGGATGGAATAATACGAAAAACAGGACGGCATGGCATATTCACAACTGTTTGTGTAAACTAAGCAGAAACCATTTCACCAAATAAGAAGCAATGCAAGCTAGACACCACGTGAAAGATGCAACCAATATGACTCTGCCAAGTTAAAAGTGTCCCATCATAAATGGCATTTCAACAAATTAGAAGCAGCGCATGCTATAAATCATATCAAAGATGCAACTAATATCACACTGCATATACTGAAGGTGTCTCGTCATATTGATTTATGCAGGATACAAAAAAACAATAGTTTTATGTGAGGACATGCTTAATAGACAGATGTACTATGTACTAAATACAGGAAGGCATGTCACATTAACAAGTATAATGTATAAGCTAAGCAGAATAGCACATGCAGTTTAACCAGATTGGAATAATTACAATCTAGACACCATATGCAACATGCAACCACATATCACGCTGCCAAGTTAGAGCAAGCACCTGCGATGCTAGTGTAGGGGAAATGCGGTAATCAACTACAGACCTACGTTCACTATCTTCATCTAGCCTTGTTGTTTCTTGAGAATCATGTCGGGAGGTTGACGTTGCATTCTTTAAATGAGGAGTAATCCACTTTCCTGACTGCCTCATCATAAGTGATTGATGAGGGATACACAAGAACATTATTTTGATGTAAGAACATGGTTAATACACAGATGTACTAGTATGTACCAAAAACAGAAAGGCATGTCATATTCAAAGGTATAATGTGTAAGCTAAGCAGATGCAATTTAACCAAATTGGGAGCAATACAAGCTAGACATCCGGCTGGAGTGGTGAGCATGATCATCTAGGACCTGAGAGCCTGGTGGGAGGTGGGCTACTTCGCCACCATCGCGGCTTTTTAGTTGGCTTCCAGGTGATGCCTCTCTTTGCTGGGCTTATCACTGGCTCGGCCAGTGCCCTGACTAGCTATTTGTCTTCTGGTGCTCACGGGATGGTGGTTCATGTAAAAAATATCTTCCCTTATCTTAATAAAGACCGACTTAGGCCTTTCGAATACAAGCTAGACACCATATGGAACATGCAACCACATATGACACCGCGAAGTTAAAGCAAGCATCTGGGATGGTGGTTCATTGCGAGCGAGGTCATCAACTCCAGAGCTACGTTTACCGTCTCCATCTGCTGACACTACACCTATTATAAGGCTGAAACGTGTCTGGCCTATCCGCGTACGACACTGGAGCGACTTCTCTCTTTTCTTTTTTGCTTCTCTCATAGCAGCAAAGTCTGAAATACCCTTGCACAAAAACACAATAGTGAGAGTATGGGTGAAGTGTGTGCAGAACTAGTGCACTGTAAAAGTAGCATATAGCAGGTGGCTGAAAAATAAATGACAGGAGACATATGATAGCTCTACAACATTGCATGGCAAACAAAATTAGATTCTACTCCGTATGATTTTGTAATATATGAGCACAGGAAATGCAGGTACTCCTCCAACACACCACCACATGTGGTCATATCAAGATAACAGTCGACTGAAAATAAATAGGTCAGTCGATTTTTTAATGAACCGTCCGATCTATAAGGAACGGGCAGATGGCCTTCGTGTACCTCCCGCCAGTCACTATTGACGTTCTTTCTTGAACCGCCAGCGACCACCGGCCCAGACCCTTGCCTCCGCCGCCCCGCCCTCCCCTCGACCTCACACCATCGCCGCGCTTGGCAGCGCCCCCAGGCCATCCCTTTAATCCCGACCGACCTCTAGATCGGGCGCCAGTAGCTCTAGGCCCCACACGCCCCTAAGATAAACACCGAGGTGCTGCTTCCCCGGCGTAATAGGCGGACTAGCGAATGCTTCCGTTAATTGGGAATCAACTGACCAGGAATTGAAATTCAGGGGGGCGACGGACCTCTAGCTAAGGTGAAATAGTATATGAGGAGAAACCTTCTGCATCGCGAGTTACTAGGAACATCTAGTATCAAGAAGAAGCGGTCAACTAGTGTCTTCTGTGGGATGAATACCGTGCAATCAGACACGTAAGATTTGCACGAATAAGGGAAGAGGAGTACCATTTTCGGTTGCCGGTGTGGTCGCCTCCACATGTCACGCCGATCTTCTTCTTTTTGCCGAGGAAACCAATGTTCTGGAGGGTGCAGGCTTGGACGAACCCATGGCCAAATTGTTGACTTTGTTGCCGTGGCCGTATGTCGGCGGAGGGGAAGCAGATCCGAGGCAGCGAAGGACGGCGTAGCAGGAACAGCTCCGGTCCGGTGGAGGGTGGCGAAGTTGGAGCGGCAGCGGTGAGGCGTAGGACGGCGTGGTTGAACTGGCTCGGGTACGGATGGCTCGGCCTCGGCTTCAACTACTAGCCGTAGAGGGCGTTGTGGTTGAGGTTGCGGTGGACGACGACGTCGGGGTATCGGCTCCGGCGTGATGGAGGAGGGCGGCGGTTTATGGGTGGAATGGAGTGGCGGACGGAGGACGCCGGGGTTTCGCGGCTGGTGGAGAGGTAGTTTTTGCGCCCACAGAGTACGAATGGGGAATCGGACGGGTGGGCGGGGGGGAGGGGAGAACCATGTTTCGGTCTGGGACGCGCTTGTTTTTGGCTTTTTTGAACAGAAGATGGGACGCGCTTGTTTGAAATTTGGGGAAAGTACAAACTTTGCCCCCCTCTTAAATTTCGGACCTACTGCGGGTCGGGGGTAGGATGGTAATCCCAGGTGTCCCAAATAGTGGGCGGGAGCGATTTCGGCCGCGTGCATGTGTGCTTAGGCGGCCATTGTGTATGAATGTTTTTCGGAGGCGGTTGTGTGGCGTCTAGATGAAGCTACAAACCCACCTCGGTTTAGACCTTTGGACGTCGGGCCGGTAGGTTTCACGGGTCGGAGTTATTAGAAAAGTAATTTCCTTGTACTACCAAACATTGGTCTCATGCGGTTTCCGGCGAGTAGAGGCTCTTTTGGCTCTTCGTTCGAAATTTTGAAACACAAGCATTCACGTTTAGAGTACTCTTGAACTTTGAGGATTGACCTAAATAGACAACGTTAAATTTGACCTTGTATGTTTGAAAACCTCATTAAATTATCCACTTCTTTTTGAAATTTTGACACTTGAAAATCCTATAACTACGATTATTTTGGAATGGAGGAGCTAAATTAGAATCTATTTTGTACACGACTACATATGCTATTATGTACAAAATCAGAGCAAAGATTGGTGCCCCCATAATTTAGGTATGATTTACAAATGCCATGATATCAAATTCAAATAATTGAATGGACTTCATGTTGAATTCGATTTTTTAAAACCACCTTAAGTTTAATTCAAATGTATGCTAGTTCATAGGTAGCTATTTATAATGTTCATTGTGTAACTTTCGTATGTATAATGTGCTTTACACACACAACATGAACTATACTCACGTTTATATTCGATTGCTAAAGCGATGCATTGTCTGGAGTTCAAAATACTAACTATGTGGATCAATTGTGTTGAATAATAACATAGACATGCTCAAATTCGATAGAATCTAGATGTCTGATGGATCAATGACCGTTCCTTATGCGAATTGCAAATATCATGATCCCATCCTAATATTTGGATACAATTTATATCTTTAATCAATGTGTACAACAGTCTTGTACGTGTAGTTTCACTCTCCATCGGTGGTCTCTCACACATGCTCACACACTCTCTCCCGAGGTGTCTTTCTCGCACACATGCTCTCGATATAACCCTCCCTCCCTCTCGTAACCATTTACGACTGTTTTCACTAACCTTTATCACAAGCACTCTTCCTCTCGCAAGCATACACACGCACAATACCCATCGACCCTTTCTATATACATAGACCTGCCTACGTGTCTCCTGTACGCACATTATCTTTAGGCCTGTCTCTCATGCATTGTCTCACACCTCTCTTCCTAATCGATGAGTATGATTCTAGCAGAGCATTTTGTAGGATACCCCTTAAAGTTAGGTTGGATGAATAGTAATATCATAGATAAAGGGGTTACCTTAGTCTGAGAACCTAGGGTTACAAATCCTAGCTGGCTTTGTCAGTGGACATAGAGTCCTTCACAATTATGCTTTCTTTGTCTTGTACGACTAGTCATCCATGGGTCTCCCTAAATGCGTCACGGGCCGACCAATGTGGCGTAGGACGGAACCGAATGAAGGGCCTCACCTCGACCCACCGGACCTCACGCGGTGACACACCCTCTGCCCCCATGTCTCGTTATCTTCTCACACCCACACATACCAACACAGACACCACACACACAAAAAAATATTCTCCTGGTGCCTCTATCCACTCCCCCCTTGCATATACACAATCAAGGGAATCTCTCGCCGTGACGTCATATTCGTCTCTCTCTCTAGACCACTCTCATTTCTCGTGCTATCTCTCCCACGCCCCCCCTGTCGGGCCCTCTATCCATGCCTCTCTCGAATACGTAATACACACACACACACACCTCTCTAGGCCCTGCCAAATGCATCAACTACACATTCACACATGTTACATCACGTACCACATTGATCTAAAAAGCCCTCTCTTCACGTTTATTTCGCATAAAACATCCCTTTTGAATAAAGTGTGGCCAAAAAATATATTTTAGAATTTCTACATATATACAACATTACAAAGTTATATGGAGGAGTATGAACGCTTGCATTGCATGGTGCCCACAATGATATTTATTCCACACTGTGAATTTGTATATTTTTATACTATATATAAAGTTAGTCATAATAAAGAGAAACGAAGAGCATCTCTCT
>NC_057799.1:423387649-423388290 GCF_018294505.1 Triticum aestivum | reverse complement strand
GCACACAAACTATCTCCAGGTCCTCTAAAAGTAAGCCCCCAGCACATTCACGCATGTTTCATCTTTCTCTCGCGATATATACAGTGACGATCACTGTATTTGAAGCGAAAGCATGATACGTACATTGGACTTCAGAATCCACTCATTACGGTATGTTTTATGGTTATTATACAGTCACGGGCTCGCCGTACAACTCTGTATTTGCTCAAGACACGACTAGTTGACCAGTTAAATGCTCCACGTGGCACCTCTAGTGTTGCATCACATTATCTCACTACCATCGGGCCCACCTGTCGGCTTGTATCTACTCTACATCTACACTCTTATAAAATACTAGCAAGATGCCCATGTGTTGCACGGAACATCAAGATGCATTTGTATGAGTAGTTTATCTTGTGGGAGAAAAGGATGGACAAGGGAAGGCCTTATTTGCAAGTGTGGATAGGGGTGTGGGTATCTTTTTGCAAAATTGCCATAGTTTCCTTCCTATCCGTCAGATATAGATCGGACGGCCTATATTGCAGGATGGCAGGCACACGATCATCACCGACTATGCTTTTTATAAGAGTAGGGATAAAATACACTCTTATAAAAAACAGAGTTGGTGATGATGGTGTGCCTGCCATCCTGCAATATAGGCC
>NC_057799.1:423382239-423387493 GCF_018294505.1 Triticum aestivum | reverse complement strand
GATTTATATCTGACGGATAGGAAAGAAACTATGACAATTTTGCAAAAAGGTACCCACACACCTCTCCACATTTGCAAATAAGGCCTTCCCTCGTTCATCCTTTTCTCTCACAAGATAAACTAGTCATACAAATGCATCTTGATGTTACGTGCAACGCACGGGCATCTTGCTAGTAAGAATGAAAACAAACGACAAAAAAATATTGGACGGTGGTTCGAAGTCATGGCCGCGGGCACAGCGGACAAGGTGGCCTTGTATTGGTATGCCGAGCCGTCTGTTTTAACACACAGGAGCTGGTGTGGTGATTATACACACATGCACGCATGCACACGAACTGCATGCACGCATCACTCACACAAACACATGCACCCGCGCACGCACGCAACACTCACACGTACACACACAGCCACGCACGCACGCAACACTCACACGCACGCATGCATGCACACACCAGTACACCACACGACCAACACACACTCTCACGCCCAAGTGCTCAACCTACACGTGCATGCGCACACATCAGGCCCAGACAGACACATACACAACTAGGCGATTCCCGTGCACGGGGTGGAGTCTTGTCGCGCCTGCGTAAATTTGTGTTTATCTGACCTTTTCCCTATGCGAACTGACAGGTGGGACCCACAAGGAACGTGGTCAATTTAACTAGTCAACATGGTGCCACGCAGACTATTTGGCTGGTCAACAGAGTGCAATCCGATGCTGAACCGTGAGCAAGTGACCATATAATCACCGCAAAACGTATATAGTGACCGTAATCAGCTTATTCTGAAGTTCGCTGAACATATTACGCTTTTCTCACTGTAGGCCCTCCAAAACTACATCTCTACACGTTCTCGCATGTTACATCTAACAACTATGCAATACAGCACTACTACTACACTCTAACACAATAAATCATATGTGTTTTTAGTTTTACTAGATTTCATATTGTTACTTAATTATTCAGTTTGCATACATTAAAATTGCCTTTGAAATGTATGGCCAGTATCATATACCATGCGGGAAAAATCCCGCCCTTTCCTGTTTAATCGGGTTTGTATCGATGGATTGTGCGAAACAACAAAACTATAGTACTATATACAGTACAAGTGACAGTTCACTGGGCCATCGTGTCGTGTACTCCTCCATCGTAAGAGTGGAGCGCTCGCTTTCATAAGTCTTCTAGTCCCTTTCACCGACATGTGGGGCATCAAGCTACCGGGTCCATGTGCCATACCGGAATACAGTGCAGAGCAGCTGGGGTGAAGCACCCAGTCATGGTGCCGGCGTAGTAATGAGCAATGAGGCGTCAAATCACAAAGTTGCACCTTTCCCGCAGTTAAGTTGGAGGGACGAAGTAATAATGCTAAAAAAAGAAGTTGGAGGGACGAAGCAACCATCATTTCACTCATTGCTGAATCCGCTTCTCCCTCATCTTCTTCAAGTTAACCACGTGTTGCTTCTGCCATTGTTCTGCCTCATGTGGGAAGCAGATCGGCTTGGTAAAGCATTGACACGTGGGACCGCATGTTAGCAAACCGCTAGGACAATGTCCTCTAAACATAAGAAACCTCCCCCTCCATCTGCGCGGCAAAATCACCTCCTTTTTACTAATCTTGATTCTATAATTTTTTAGATTAATATAATTGAGATTTGTATAGATAGCACACAGGAGCAAAACCAAGTGGTACGGTTAAGGGCATCCACAATGTGTAGCCAAATGTGAAAATAGCTTTTGGCATCGTGGGAACCATTGTGGACGGTGTTGCCAAAGCCAAAAGGATGGAACCGAAGCTCCCCAATTGATTGATTGAAGGAATAGAAAAATGCAACGTCTCTCCTCTTTCTTCCGTGCTTGGACGCATGTACAGTATAGAGGACAGAATCTACTCCCCTGTCCCTTCTATCACAAATCACAAAGCAGTGAGGCGTCAAATCACAAAGCACGGACGAAGCAACCATCATTTCACTCTTCGCTGACTCCGCTTCTCCATCGTCTTCTTCGAGGAACCATCTCACCGCACTAAGCTGGACGGACAACGCTATTGTGTACGAGTAGTACTAGTACATTTACGCGTCCTTTGGTTCAACGGACTTCCTGGATGCAAATAAGGCGGTTATCTCGGCTTGCAGGCGGCACTTGCGAACGACTTACCGTGGTATCCCTCAATGGTGTTCTCCGTCGAACGCACTTCGCCAAACCACAACGTTCGAGATATCGTCGACGTCACCGCAATGGGGAAGGAAGTCAAATATAGTTACTACCTCCATTTTTTTGTACACAAGGCTAGTATATCAAAATTACAATTTGCAAAAGGCCACTAACACTAATCGAGGCAAAATTGATGGGGTTTGCCTCGTACTAGCAACCAAGGACATTAATATCCCCTGCATGCATGCGGAAGTGAGAAGGTTGGTTTGCATGGCGCTACATTAATCAAGCGATGAGGAGTGAGATGGTTAGCTCTTTGGGCTTTGGAGAAAAAATGCGCATTAATTGACACGTGAAACGAGGATTTGTATCGATTAATCCCGCGAAGGAAAACCCCGCCTTTCTTTTTTAACACTAGTACTCCTAGTATGTAGTACTACGTACTTATCCTGTTTGGGTCTAGGCCAAGCATTGCCATACTTCGCCACACATTTTTGCCAAGCTTGCCTAAAGTTTTCAAAATGAAAAGGAGGTACACTTGCGCACGGCTGTCGCGGTCGCACAGCACCCTCACACGGTCGCTCCTGCACGCCGCGGTCGCACCGCACCCTCACATGCACAGTCGCTCCTGCACGCCGCAAAACCAACCAAGGGAACGCACCCTCACTGACACGTGTTGTCGCATGTGAACAAACCAAACTCAGCCATCCTACCGCTGACACATAATTTTCATTCATAGAGTATGTTTATCCAACTGCATGTTGGGGAGTATCCGTACGGCCCGTGCGGTGGTCTGTCGGGGAAGAAGAAGAGGTGAGGAAGAAGGGTTAGGAGACGTAGGATATTCATCCAACCGCCTGAAATGGTAGACTGACCCAAGTCAGGCGACTTGCATAACAATATATGTTTTTACATAGCAAAAGATCAATAAAAACAACAACATAAAGAAAAACTATCACTGCTCGCGGAATGAGATGGCCTCGTCGTCTTTGGCTGCCGGCACGAACCAGCCGTAGCTGCCGACGTGTGTTTCCGCACCGTGGTTGTCCTCGGCCTCCAACTACTCGTTCATGCGGAGCGTGCGGGCGCTCTGCACGGACGAGAGCACCGCCCGGTTCAAGTCGAGGACGTTCGGTTCCGCCTGCTGGAGGGCCTCGATGAGAGCGGCATCCGCGCGCTCCGCGTCGAGTTGAGCCTCTGCCGCCCGGTTCAAGTCCAGGACATCCGGTTCTGCCTGTAGGAGGGCCTCGATGGCAGCGGCATCCACGCGCTCCGCCTCAAGTTGAGCCTCCGCCGCCCGGTTCACATCCACGACATCCGGTTCCGCCTGCAGGAGAGCCTCGATGGCAGCGGCATGCGCGCGCTCCGCGTCGAGTTGAGCCTCTGCCTCTCGGTCCTCCTTTAGTATCGCCAGGTTGAACCGTTGGTCCGCCTGCACCATGGGGGACTCGGACGCCGGCACGAAGTCGACGTCCATCGTCTCATACCCATCGGGGGCCTTCTGCGCCGCGACCTCTGCCATGAACATTGGATCGGCTTCCTCCTCCTCGTAGCTTGGCTCCAGAGAACTCGGCGATTGGCCCGCCGCAAAGCGAGCTTGGGAATGGAGGTCTCTGGCACCGACCGCCACCGCGATTTCTGCGCGGCGCTCCGGCGTCAGCATCTTGTAGTACGTGATCTTGCGGCGCACCATGGCTTTCCGGCGAACTAGGGGACACTTGATGCAGGCTAGGGGATCGAAAGGTGGGCGAAGGGGCTGGAGATTAGGTGTGGTTTTAGGGCAGTGGCTGGCGTAGGCCGAGCAGCGAAGGTTCTAGTGTGAGTAGTGGTTCTGGTGACGACCGGTCAATCGGTTTTGACTGTACATCGCTCTTGTCGCGTTCGCGTTGCAACCCGGCATGCTAGACCCTCCATGTTTCTCACCGAATGGAACGCGCTTCGTCTTGCGTTTTCGCTCGCTTGTGGGACTGCAGTTGAGAGCAAACCAATGTCCCTCCCCCTCCCCCGCCCGCGTCATTTTTTATGCGGAGTAAATAAAAATAGAGGGAGTATACTACGGATGAGGATCCCCTGACGTGGCCGAACCCATTGAGTAACTGACATGCGGGGCCTAGCAAGCATGGGGTCCGCCAGTAAGTGACCGAAAGGGAGGGTAAGGCAGGGATACGTATGTGAAAGGAGCTTCCAATGATATAATTTTCACATTATACATCTCATGTACTATTAATCTTGTCAATAGTCAAATGCGGTTTTGAAAAACGCATTAGAGCATGGTTAATAATATAGCCAGTCGATGGCTATAAGGAACTGCCATGTCATCTATAGCCATCATCTATTATATGCACTCATACAGTAGTGTGGGCTATAAGGTTGGCTATTTCCCGCAAAAAAATTATAAGGTTGGCTATTGTATTAGTACTTTTTTCCATCTCCTCTCCATCTCTTTATTCATATTTATTGTACGTATTTAACTAGGAATGCGTATATAGCTAGGCTCTTGCATGAGAGCTCGCTCCCCTTACTTTTTCACATCTCTCTCCTCCACATAGGCCCTATATAAATGGAAGGAGGGAGTACAACTATGAGCACTGCATACTCTAGTACAGATGTTGTCAGTACTCCACTAGTACTATTGGACAGGGAGCTTAAAAAGTTACTATTGGACTGGCTATACGTGGCGAAATCCTAGTAGGAAGAGCATGCGCGAGAACAAGCACATTCACGTGGTTGAAAACAAATTGGAAACCATCTCGAGTACAAATCTAGGAGTACGTACGAATCTAACAATATTGATTGGGCGTTGTTGAATGTTGATACTTTTTTTTATCAAAGTAGAGATACTTTGACTACACATAAAACTTATATGTAAACTAGAAAGGATAGGAGGGAGTATATTGTACGTTCAAAAACGAAATGAACATTGAATACCCTTTATATATGATTTGCGGATGCTATGATCACCGGTTCAAAATTTTGAATCCGCCTTAGGTATCACACATGCCCCCACTCATTCTCTCTCGATTTCATCTCAGGGTCTGGAGATCGATTGAAAGAGGACTAGGGTGGGTACAATACGTTCGTTTCGTTTATGAACGTACAATA
>NC_057799.1:423379436-423381977 GCF_018294505.1 Triticum aestivum | reverse complement strand
ACCAAACCTTTATCTCCTTGCACGACACGCAATTGATCTCTGAACATCAATCGATCTCGTCAACATGTGTCGGGGCATGAACCGAATGGGATGTCAAAACTAAGATGCAAAGCGACACGGAGGCAAAGTGAAACTTCAAAAGAACCGTCTGTTTGTATGCATGTCGGACAAATTACAAATAAACATTGGAAATACAAGCATGGTCTAGGCCCACATGCGAATGATACTCGGCGGAATGTTCAAATGAGGCATGCAGGAGGATGGACTCGGCCGGATGGCGACATGATCGATGGAGAAGAGGGTTGTCTCGCTTGAACGGCCCATGATTATACTTGAACGGCTCAAATAAACAATAAGCAAATGCCACATCATTATACTTGAACGGCTCAAATAAACAATAAGTTGTCTCGCTTGGCCTACATAGTGAAAGGCCTAATGCGCAACGCGGAGCACTGACGCTCGAATATGGCCGGGAAAATAGGGAAACCGACATGTGGAGCACACCTATCGGGACGACGTAGCGCAAACTAGTCCAATGGAGGAGCTGGCCCACGACCTCCTCGCCACCGGCAACCATTCATGTGGGTCGTGGGGGCCAACAACGTGGCGCAGCTCCAGCACCGCCTCTAGACACGCCGACCGCGGTGAGCGACACGCTCATCGTCGCTAGACACGGTCGGTTTCAGAGTGCCGAGGGTGGCGTTAGTGCCGTGGCACGACCAACACTATGTTTGGTTTGTGCCCAAGGTTGCCCCATCAAAGCATTGGGTAGCCAAAATTTTGGTTAAGGTTTTGGTTGCCCATGATTTGGCCGACATCGGCAAGAAAAATGAACTAGAGTTGGCTAGAGTTCATTGGCATGTCAAACAAATGGCAACCATCCAAACAAAGACCAATCTTTGGGTCATGACCAAAATTTTGGTAAGGTGCACTTTGGCCACAATCCAAACACACCCCAACACCCTGCTCGTCGAGGATGCACGGGGCACCGGGACGTGTCCGCGGAGTGGTGTAGCACGGCCAACTGCATCCTCAGGACCTGAGACCATGCCGGGTCGTCTTGCTTTTTCAATGACATGCGTCGATCGCATGTGAGCAAAGGGCATCTCCAACGTTGCCACGACCGCAGTTGACTACCCTGGCACACCAAAAACCCTCGTCCCTCGCACCGTCGCGTGGTGCGTTCCCAGCCGGCGCAAGCTGCCCGCATTCATGCCGTCCGTCCGCATGCCGTCGTTAAGAGGCTCGGTGCCCGAGGAACCAACTCCGGTGACTTAATGACGCACCAGGACGCTTGGCCTCACCGGAATGCGCTACTTAAAGCGGCAACGCCCAGCTAACCTCCACACCATAGCGCATCGTCCTCCTACCTGGCACCACATCCGCCATGACCGCAAGCGCGAACGCTCTGCAGGAGAGCTTGTCTTCGGGGATGGAGCTCGAGGTCGCCGCCCTCGCTCAAGTCGCCGCACAAGTGGTGGCCACGCTGGCGGCCGACGACGGGAGCACCGTCAGCCACGCGTCCTACTTGCCGCCGTCCAACGTCCGGCACCGCCGAGGTCGGGGACTCCTTCGAGGATGAGTAGGGCATGGGAGGCGGCAGGGCATGGTGTGAAAACTGGTCGGTCCGTCTCCCGTGTTCTACTTTTCCTCGCCAGAGACCGCACCTTCACTTCACGGGTCTTGAACCCCGCCCCCGTACATGGAGATCGCAGATGGAGGACGCCGGTCGCCGCTGTAGAATAGGTTTAGGGTCGGGTTTCTTTTATTTTTCTGTCCTATAAAAGTTCGAAATGTAATGAAAATCTGTTGTGTTTGCATTAATCTCGGCCGGTGTATATGAACTTTCACAATAATATAGTATATTGTAGGAGTACTAGCAAGATGCCCGTGCGTTGCACGGAAGATCAAGATCTTGTGGGAGAAAAGGATGAACGAGGGAAGGCCTTATCTGCACATGCACATTCACGCATTTCACATTTTTCTACATCTATGGGAACCTACGAAAGGGTTAACGTAAATTGCCTCTCTCTCTCCTCCCCTGATTTTCATGGTGGTGGGCCCCTCCCTCCCCCCAATCTACAATCAACAGCTCACACGTTTCACATTATGTTAATTACGTAACTGGGACTACATAGGTGTACCATTACACATCCTAAAAAACCCAACTAAGCCAACCTCCTAGCATATCGCGCGGGAAAAGACCCGGCCACGCCGTTTTAGTCGGGATTACCGGATTACTAGTAGTAGTATCGATGGATCGCGTGAAGCAACAAGTTTTTTTTGAGGGGGCGAAGCACCTAGTTTAAAAGGAAAAAAAGGTGGTACACTCACAGCAGCCCTGTCGCGGTCGCATTGCACCCCACACACGTTCGGTCCTGCACACGGCTCACGCAAACGGAACGCGCTTCGGCTTGCCTCTTCACTAACACGTGGGACTGCACTTGGAGAAACCGACCATGCGCCAAACTCCCCCCGCCCACCGCGCGAAAATTCCCCCCCCCCCACCCAAAAATTCCCCCCAAATCCTAGATTCAACCG
>NC_057799.1:423355043-423379140 GCF_018294505.1 Triticum aestivum | reverse complement strand
CCCCTCCACTCCATTCGCTCCGCCAAAGCCGCCCTCCCCGCCACGCCGATACGTCGGCGCCGCGGTTCGTCGAGGGGACGCATGGCGATCCTCTCGCTCCCACAGTACGCTCTCGTAGACTGCCGTCCTCTAGCCGCGCCGCCACCGCTGGCGACGTTCTTGTGGAGGCGCACGGCGGTCAGCGCCACCACCGCTGGCGACGTCGTGTGGAGACGCACGGCGGTCAGCTTCTCCCATGGTACGCGCATTCTAGACTGAGGCCCTGTGCATGTCGGTGTAGCGCTGAATGTTAGCTGATAGACGCTGTTAATCTCACTGTTTGCCGAAGTAGTTTACAGTCAATATGCTCTGCTTAAGAACTCCTTGCCCTGTTCTGCACTCAATCTGCTTAGCTGAGATAGCATGCCAAGGCCGATTAGTTGCTAAAATATCCTGCCATATATTTATTGTGACGTAGATTGCCATGGTCTAGTAGCCAATCTGTTAGGTGAAATAGCTCTACACCGTTTTATACTCGATCTTTGTTGCTGCGATGGCCTTCGATAGTTTGATGGCTGTGTGCTCGGCCTCATTGACTTCTGAAACAGCCTGCCATAATTTAGCACTCAAATCTGTTTGCTGAATTAGCTTTACATATATTTTGTTACTTAGATCTGCTCGTCCAAATATCTTGCCATAGCTTTAGACATCGACCTAGGTATTTTCTTCTAGACGTCATAAAAAAGCATATATGTTTTTCCTGTAATATCTAGTAGAAGAACTAATTTGTATGTCTAACAGATGGACAGGACTTGGATAACTTCTGCTCGAAGATTCTCCGCTGCATATGTCGAGGGGGTTGAAAACTTCATGAACTTTATCAGAGCTGAGTACGGTGGTCCGAAATCAGATGTGCTCTGCCCGTGTAGCAGTTGTATGAATTCAGTTACAAGACCCCAGTCAACTGTGCAAAATCATCTACACTTGTATGGGATGTCGGTCACATATACTAGGTGGGTTCATCATGGTGAAGCTGTGAACGTCAATGTTATTGACTACGTGGAAGCAGCAGATCACCATCTTGATTTGCCTAATGCTCAGGTGGAAGAGGAGGAGGAGGTGGTGGTGGCGGAGCCAGTGAGTTTGACCAACATTGAAACAATGCTACGAAATGCTCGTGCATTCCGTGAACTTTCACCTGCAGAAGAAAAACGATGGGCCCGCATGTTGGAACAATGCAACGTGGCTGTCACCCCAGGAAATAAGCTGTCAGTATTCTCAGCTATGGTCACCTTTCTTCAGGTGAAGACATCTGAGCGGATGACCAACAAATCAGTCGATGCGATGTTGGCTGCTTTCCGCAAAGCTTTCCCAGATGCGTCTGAGCTGCCACACACCTACAGTAAAATGAAGAATTTCCTTCGTGCAGTTGGAATTGGATATGATATGGTCCATGTTTGTAAGAATAATTGTGTTCTGTTCTGGAAGGATTATGCCAACTTAAGTGAATGCCCGGAATGCAAATCATCAAGATGGAAAGATGGCGATGTTGTGAAGAGGATTCCTCATAATGTTCTGAGACATTTTCCAATTACACCAAGATTGCAGAGGTTTTTTCATGATGCTAAAACAAGAGAGGATGTACTGTGGCATTCTAGGAACCAGGAGTACAGAGATCAAAATGTAATGAACCATCCATCACATGGTAGTGAGTGGAAAAGCTTCAATCAGAAGCACGAAAAGTTTGCTGCTGACCCGAGAAACATTAGACTTGGCTTAGCTTCAGATGGATTTAACCCATTTGGCCACCAGAGCGCCACATATAGCATGTGGCCAGTGCTTGTTATCCCTTACAACATGCCTCCAAATGTCTGCACCAAAGAATCAAACTACATGATGGCCTTGCTCATCCCAGGTCCAAAAAGTCCTGGAATGGATTTTGATTTGTTCATGGAGCATCTTGTGGAGGAACTTCAACAGCTATGGAGGGGTGTTCTCACTCGAGACCTGTATAGCAGCCCACCAGCTGATTTCTTTCTGCGTGCTGTTATAATTTGGTGCATCCATGATTAACCGGCTTTGGGCACTATGTCAGGGCGAACGACACATGGTTACAATGCATGTGTTCGCTGTGACAGGAATCCGCTGTCATACGCAATACTTAGCAAGATATGTTACATTGGACACCGCCATTTCCTTGCCAAGGACAAGCCGCATCCTAGAAAATACCGAAGACATGTGTTCAATGCAAAGCATGAAAACCATGATGCGCCAAAGAGGCTCACCGCCGATGAGTTGCAAGTGGAATTAGAGAAGGTCGGGCATATTACACCAGGAAACCATCCTGATAATGGTAGCAGGAAAAGGAAGTGTGGCAGGGCAGAAGAGAGATTATTGTTTACCCGCAGGTCCACTTTGTGGGCTTGGAGTATTGGAAAGATTTGGGTCTGCGGCATAATCTTGATGTGATGCACATCAAGAAAAATATATGTGACAGCATTATCGGCACACTTCTTAATATTGAAGGCAAGACGAAAAATACCTTAAAATCTAGGATTGATTTGACACACCTGGGTATCAGACAGGATTTGCAGGTGCAAGATGAAGGTAAACCACGGGATATGCACCAGCTGTGTACGTCTTGGACAAGGTAAAAAGAAAAGAATTCTGCGAGGTCCTGTCACGTGTGAGATTCCCACATGGATTTGCTTCCAACCCTGAAAGGAGAGTCAGTGCATATGGAAACAAGGTACAAGGGTTGAAAACTCATGACTGC
The DNA here is from genome assembly GCF_018294505.1 of Triticum aestivum. Taxonomy (NCBI): domain Eukaryota; kingdom Viridiplantae; phylum Streptophyta; class Magnoliopsida; order Poales; family Poaceae; genus Triticum; species Triticum aestivum. The sequence continues at coordinate 423,376,385 of NC_057799.1, read as the reverse complement.
CACGTCCTACTTCAAAGGGTTTTACCTGTTATCCTTAGAGGATTGGGCCGCCCTGACTTATACAGAGCAGTTGTAGAGTTGGGACAATTCTTCAGGGAACTCTGCAGTAGAAATATCAGGATAGATGCTTTGGAGCATCTTAGAGACAAGATACCAACTATCCTATGCGACCTTGAGAAGATATATCCTCCAGCCTTCTTTGATGTGATGGTGCATTTGGCTTTTCATCTACCTGATGAGGCACTACTTAGAGGTCCAGTACAATATGGCTGGATGTACCCTATTGAAAGGCGGCTAGGCACTTTCAAGGGCTATGTTAGGAACAGAGCTAGACCCGAGGGTTCCATTGCAGAGGCCTACATTGCTACAGAAGCGTTGACATTCTGCTCAAAATACATTGAAACAGCTGATCAGCTTAGCAAAGACGTGGATGAAGACAATCCCGGGCTCAATGTTTTTGATTATTCTGTTCGAGTTACAGGGAAGAGTCGACAAGAGGACAAACCTAAAGATTTGGACAAAATGGTTTGGTATGTGTTGAATAACTGTCCTGAGATACTACCTTATATCAAGTAAGTGCTAAGTACTGCAGCTTATACATCGTAATCTACTAAACTTGCAGCACATTCTTATATATTTAGATGTTTGACGCGATCACTATGTTGTGCAGCATCTACAAAAAGGAGTTACTTCCGCAAAATCCAAGAAACATTGACAAACTGGTTATGGCAGGATTTGCGAAATAGTTCAAGAGCCATGTAAGCTTTTGAATTGCACTGTCAGTTTTTTAATATATTGAGTACATAAGATGATCAGCTTGTCTATTTTCTAACCATAGGTTAAGAAGATGCGGGAGGATGGGTAGGCAGTTGATGAAGCCCTTTACTCACTAGCAATGGGTCCTGATACTCGGGTAAGACATTATAAATCTTGCGTTGTTGGAGATGTGCGCTACAACACCCTTGCACGAGACGAAGGCAGGAAGACACAAAACAGTGCCATCATGAGCACGGATACGTATGACAAAGAGATAACTGAAATGTATGCTAACATAACAGACATTGTTCAGTTGCAGTATATCTCTAGTTTCGAGGATCATCGGTGTGTGGTTCTGTTGTGCTGTCGTTGGTATAACATGTTTTCCAGGATCGCGATACCCAGAGCTGATGATTATTTCAAATCCATCAATGTCAAGGCGGTGTACCAGACCAACGAGCCTTTTATTTTGGCAAATCAAGCAACACAGATATTTTTCTTGGAAGACACATTTGCACATAGTGATGACTGGAGAGTAGTGCAAAGGTTTGAGCAGAGGAATTCGTTTAATGAAGTTGCACAACAAGATGATGCTTACACTGCTCCTGATGTACAAGATAACACAGATGTTCCTAATATCTTTGAGAACCATCACGTCACTGACGCCGGCGAAAAGATTGCCTGTCGTGCTGTGGACATACAAGAGTCGATCAAGAAGAAGCCAACGTTTGAGGACATTGAGGACGAAGAAGAAGATGACACCATGGGGAATTACGATTCAGACTGATACACATGGCGAAGATGTTGACGCTGCTGCTGCGGATGATGATTACATTGCTTTTGTCGTATTTGCCTGTCAGAAGATGTTTTTTTATCTACTATGTGAAATTGTGTTTGCTATGACAACTGAAACCTGATGAACATGTTGTTTAGTATTTTCCTGTGAGAACATCACTTGTTATGTATGCTGATTTGTGTTTGGTGATTGTATGACGACTAAAACATGATGACATTGTTGTTTAGTTGTACTCATATTTGGCTGTGAAACTTGAATTTGATAACATAGTTTGCTGTTGGACTGCAATTTGCTCGACGTCTTTGAATGAGAACAAAGCTGACCCGACACGTCCTTTGCTAATTTATTTATTTATTACCAAAAGGGCCTCTGCTATTTATTTATTTATGAGCAAAAGGGGATACCCCCTGATTTCTGTTAATAGAAATCATTAGATGTTCACAACACTATGCCCAGCCTGCTACACAGGTTTCATTCATTACTAGTTTCAGCAAAGTGCTCATGTCATAGCCACTGAATACATCAAAGAGTGCTACATACACTGCAAATAAAGAGACAATCATCCTACAGAGCACATCAATTTTGCCCATTATCTTCACAAGCACTTTCATCTCCTCATTGCTGTCAAGGCCGTTCAGCAGCTGTTGCTTGGCCATGATCAGAGGAACTGCATCTTTAACCTTCTACTCTGCATCTTCCTCTTCTGCCGTTCCTTCAGTTACTTGTCCAACACCCAACCTGCTGGTATTGGGATTCCTTGGCTAACCAAATAATCAGCGTAGTTGCACTCCCCCACATCAGCAACTTCCCAAAAATACAAATCACACGAATCTTCCCTTTTCTGCACGAATCAAATTGGAAGATCATCAACCAAACTATTAAAAAAATCAGCACCTGAAAGCAGCAGAACAACACTTAAACATATTATTACCCCATGATTCGGGCATTTGTAGAAGACTCGGCCAGGGTTGAGGATTGTGGTTGAGATGCGACGGATGACTGTGTGATTTGCAGCAGTGGCACCACACCAACGGCAGTGGGTTGCGATGAGCAACCGGCTGCGGTGCGCGTGCCGGCAGGGGTGTGATGAGACCCACAGGCGATGGTACGGGTGGCGACTTGGAGCATATTTGGTTGTTGCCTGCTGAAGAGCAGGTGGATGAGCAGCCAGCGGACATGGTTGCTGCGGCCAGAGCTTCTGATGCTAGGCAGAGTAAGTAGAGAAGAGGAGAAGTGAACGTTGGATATGTCAGTTTCATTACTTGCAGAGTAGCATAGCACCATATATAGTCATAGTCTAGGTTTGGATTCGAACCAGCTATAGGAGCACGTCTCTCTTTTTTCTAAAACTCAGCAACGTCTCTTTACTGGTACACTAGCTTGTTCTATACGCCTTCTCAAGTCTTTGATTCCTCCACCTGACATCTGGGACCCGCCGGAAGGGCCTCTGTATTTCGCGAAAAAAACCTGCCCCCGCTGACAGGTCGGACCCACCAGCTATCTTCGCACGCAAGGAAGTGCCTCATTATTACGCACAAAAAAAATGAATACTCCCCCTGCCAGTTGGAACCCAGCATCGTGGGAGGCTGACTTGTGGGCCTACCAAGTTGACGGTGATGGAGGGCTTTGTCAACTTAGTCAATATGAACGATTCTAGCTCCAGTTACCGTACGATGTTCATCCAACGGCAGTAGTGCTTCTTCAACCTCTGGTCTTCTTGCTCCAGCCGCCCAAACCAGCGCCGGTCGTGCTGCGTGCTCCTGCCTCCTGTGGCCGGCTGTGATGCCGCGGAGGCCTTACCACCCCTACTACTCCCACCGCTGGCCAGGGCATCCCTCTACTCACCCACACCCCCTGTTATTCTGCAGCGACGGCAGCCTCACACCGCAGCCGAACCAGTGAACCCTCGTACTCCTCTCCGCGTGGGCATCCACTGCCGCGTCTTCCCCGGCTCCGCGTCGTCCCCTTCCTAGGCCTCGCCGTCGTCCACCGCCTTGGTGCTCTCGGCGCGGCGTGGTCAACGACCGACTTCCATCGGAAGAGTACTGTACATGGAGAGGCTGACAGCTGGGTCCACGGCCACAGCCCAGTTTTTTTGTGATTTGCCAAGTAAGTCGCTTTGTCAGGCCTGTTGGGCTGCAAATCTTTCAAGACGAGGAGAGCTTCATTCGGCTGCCCGAGAAAATGGCCTATCAGTAATGAGAAATGGGTTGTACATTTTTAAAACACATCAAACCGGCAATTAGTTTCAAATTTCTTTGTTTCATTTCGAGATTTTAAATTGCATTGATTTTTATGCGTGGACAATTTGTTGGATTTTATATTGATATACATTTATTTTTAAAATCAGTTTGAATGTGACTCGAAATTTTGGGATTAAAAACAGTTCGGACCGCACCGAAATATGCAAAATTTCGTATAATTTTTTAACCGTGGCCACAATATGGACTGTAATGCTAACAAAAAGAATACGGGCTTCAAAAAAACCTTAAGAATTAGCAAATGGGCTGTAAATTATTAGAAATAATGGTAGATGGGTTGTATGATGTTTTCCACAGATTTGAGGCTTTCCTAAAAAAAGGTTGACGCACAAGCAGTGACTGTTGGACGTCCATCCAACGGCCGTCGTGCTTCTTCAATCTCTGCTCTTACAGCTCCAGCCGCTCAAACAAGCGCCGGCGGGACTGCCTGCAATCTCCTCCCCGCGGCCGGTTGTGCTACTGCGCAGGCCTCACCGCCCCACCATACTCCCATCGCTGGCCTAGCCATCCCTCTACTCACCCACACCTGCTGTTATTCTCCGGCGACGGCAGACGAACCAGTAAACCCTCGTACAGTCGTACTCCCCTCCGCGTGGGAAACAACTACCGAGTCTTCCCTGCCTCCGTGTCATTCCCTTCCTAGGCCCCGCCGTCGTCCACCGCCCTGGTGCTCTCGACGCGGCCTGGTCAACGCGGTCAACGACTGACATGCATCTGAAGTGGACTGTACGTGGAGAGGCTAACAGCTAGGTCCACGGTCGCATGCAAGGAAATGCCTCCTTATTACGCATAAAATAATGATTCCTCCACCTGACATCTGGGACCCACCGAAAGGGCCTCTGTATTTCACGAAAAAAAATTACCGCCGCTGACTGCTTGGACCCACCAGCTATATCTTCGCATGCAAGGAAGTGCCTCTTTATTACGCACAAAAAAATGAATACTCCCCCTGCTAGCTAGGACCCAGTATAGTGGCAGTCTGACTTGTGGGCCTACTAAGTTGACGGGGACGGAGGGCTTTGTCAACTTAGTCAATATGCACGATTCTAGCTCCAGTGACCGTACGATGTCCATCCAACGGCCGTAGTGCTTCTTCAACCTCTGGTCTTCTTGCTCCAGCCGCCCAAACCAGCGCCAGTCGTGCCTCATGCTCCTGCCTCCCGTGGCCGGCTGCGATGCGGCGGAGGCCTCACCGCCCCCTACTACTCCCACCGCTGGCCATGCCATCCCTCTACTCACCCACACCCCCTGTTATTCTGCGGCGACGGCAGCCTCACACCGCAGCGAACCAGTGAACCCTCATACTCCTCTACGCGTGGGCATCCACTGCCGCATCTTCCCCGGCTCCGCGTCGTCCCCTTCCTAGGCCTCGCCATCGTCCACCGCCTGGTGCTCTCGGCGCGGCGTGGTCAACGTGGTCAAGGAACGGCTTCCATCGGACGTGGACTTTATGTGGAGAGGCTGACAGCTGGGTCGACGGCCGCAGCAAGGAAGTGCCTCCTTATTACGCGCAAAATAATTATTCCTCCACCTGACAGTGGGGACCCACCGGACGGGCCACCGTATTTCGCGAAAAAAAACGTTTCCCCTGACTGCTGGGACCCACCAGCTACATCTTCGCACGCAAGGAAGTGCGTCCGGGCAAAAAAAAATACGATTCGCCCCCCTGACTGCTGGGACCCACCAGCTACATCTTCGCACGCAAGGAAGTGCCTAACAGTCGGGACCCACCTGGTCGAAGCATACGTAGCGTTGTCATTCTGGTCGCGAACGTGTATGTACATACTGGTCGATGTTGAGGCGCGCACGTGGCGTAGTTGAGGCGCGCACGTAGCATGTACACGTACATACAGCGACCAGGGTGCAAGAAAGTAAATACGGCCACGTACGTACATACAGGCAGGGTCTCGAACGCCTACTCGCGCGTACGTACGGCCAGGGCTCGTGTACATGGCTGGGTCGGAACGGAGAAACAGCGTCGTCGTCGCTGTCGGTGTCAAAACCGGCGGATCTCGGGTAGGGGGTCCCGAACTGTGCGTCTAAGGCGGATGGTAACAGGAGGCGGGGGACACAATGTTTACCCAGGTTTGGGCCCTCTCGATGGAGGTAATACCCTACTTCCTGCTTGATTGATCTTGATGATATGAGTATTACAAGAGTTGATCTACCACGAGATCGTAGAGGCTAAACCCTAGAAGTTAGCCTATGATTATGATTGTTGTTGTCCTACGGACTAAACCCTCCGGTTTATATAGACACCGGAGGGGGCTAGGGTTACGCAAAGTTGGTTACAAGGGAGGAGATCTACATATCTGTATTGCCAAGCTTGCCTTCCATGCAAAGGAGAGTCCCACCCGAACACGGGATGAAGTCTTCAATCTTGTATCTTCATAGTCCAACAGTCCGGGCAAAGTATATAGGCCGGCAGTCCGAGGACCCCCTAATCCAGGCCTCCCTCAGTAGCCCCTGAACCATGCTTCAATGACGACGAGTCAGGCGCACAGATTGTCTTCGGCATTGCAAGGCGGGTTCCTCCACCGATTACTCCATAGAATATTTTGAACACTAGGATCGTGTCCGGCTCTGCAAAACAATTTCCACATACCACCGTAGAGAGTATAATATTCCACAAATCTGATCTGCTGACAACTTTCATAGCGTGCGTGACACCACGCCATGGCCCGGTCATTATTCGAACCATTTTTCTCAACCAGCTACTGTACATATTGCGAGGCGGTTTTCTTGGCACGTCTTGTCGAAGCAGAGATCGCGTCCCCTTATCACGGGATTCTCATCAATACGGGTATGGGTAACCCAACCGCGCCATTAATCACGGCGCTTGGGGAATAAGCGAGTTTACCAGGCAAGTGGGGAGGCGCTGCCGCCTTTATAAGGGGATAAGGACTCCCTTTCGCACCCACGCTTCCTTCTTCCCGATCCATTCCCTGTCGCTCGAGCTCCAGCGCCCGAGCATTCATCTTCTCCGCCCACAAAGGCTTTCCGAAAATGTCCGGATCCGGAGCAGGAGGCAAGTGGATGGCCTCTACCGTCCAGGAGAAGGATATCAAAAAGCTTCGGGAGGCCGGGTACCTGGCCAAGAAAATAGCCACAGTCTCCCAACGGCGGGACAGATTGTCCCTACTCCGGAACTCCACGAGAGGGTTGTATTCCTCCCTCATTTTGTCCGCGGGCTAGGGTTTCCCCTCCACCCGTTCGTTCGCGGCATCATGTATTATTACGGGATCGATTTTCATGATCTATCCCCCGATTCCTTCCTCAACATCTCGACATTCATCGTCGTGTGCGAGGCTTTTCTCCGCATCTCGCCACACTTCGGCTTATGGCTGAAGATCTTTAATGTGAAGCCCAAGGTAGTGAGCGCTAGCACGCCGAGTGCGGGGTGCTATGGTGAGCAGGATGCCCAACGTCACATGGCCGACACATACTTTCAATGATTCCGTCAAAGAGTGGCAACAGCAGTGGTTTTACATCACTGAGCCGCGCGGCACGGAATGGGCCGCCGCTCCCGAGTTCCGATCCGGAGCCCCTCTGCGGCTTACGTCCTGGCCTAAGAAGGTCCTGAACTAGTCTTCATCCGACGAACTGTCGGTGCTCCAGACGCGCGTTAAGGATATGGAAGACAAGAACATCGAACTTGTCAATGTAGTCCAGGTGATGTTAGTTCGCCGGATCCTGCCTTGTTAACACCGGACTTGCAATCTATGGGAATTCGATCCTGCCAAGCACCAGAACCTGCGAGAGCTCTTTGGCTCCTCGCACAAAGACATTTGGAAGGTGCTTTTCAAGTCCAGCAAATCATGGCCGGACTCGGCCGAGGACCGCGGGTACCAACTGTCCCGCCCTGCAAGCTCGGTAAGTTATTATACGTTTTATCCGCATAACCCAAGGGAAATGCTTAATGTGTTTTCCTCAACTCCCTTAGGGCTGGACGAAGAAAGCAGGACGAATCCACTGTCCGGCCCCGCTGCCCGAAGAACCGGCCGGCGCACTTCTGACGGAGATGCTGGTCCCGGCGCCATACAAGGCGCCGAAGAAGAAGACCGAGAAGGAGGCCAAAAAGACCCGGGGCGACCTTCGTCGCCGCGGCACTTCGGACACAATATCTGAAGGCTCCAACGCTCGTTCTTCCTCCAAGGAGGACAAGGAGGAGGAGGAAGACGAATCCCCAGCGGGGAAAAAAAAGAAGAGGGCGGCCTCCATACACTTGGAGCCGAGTTGCCTAAAAGGGGAAAGGTTCCTCTTCCGGAAGAGCCCATCGCCGCCGCCGACAGCAGCCCGGCGTGGGATCCCAGGGCCCAGCCCCTGGTGAACTCGTGAGTATAAAACCCGAACACATTTATGCGTCCAGTCTCATCATGGCGTCATATTTTGACCTGAGCCATATTTTTTGTAGTCCGGCGAGGTCCCACACTGAGCAACCCTCATCAGAGGATTTGCTGAGCTCGGATGCTATGGAGAGCGGGACGCCCCCGAAGGCCCCTTCCCCGAAACATGTGGATAACACCGAGGCTTCATCCCAGAAGGACCCTGGCCAAGGAGGGGAGGAAGAGATCGTGAAAGCGGCACCAGGAGGTCAAACTTCAGGGGCCGGAGACATGGGGGAGAGGATTCCCATGGGAGTCGTTGGCGGGAGCCATCTTGAGTTCGGCTCCCAGCCGGACACAATTCCGGAGACCAATACGGCTCCAGAATCAAGCAGGCGGCCTCCCTCAGCTGGGGGCGCGTGCCTGTTCCACCGGCAATCTCTGTCCAACCAGAGGTGCTGGATGCTTTGTTGGCAGCGCTGAAGAGCGCCTCCATCGTTGATGAACATCGTGCCCTTATGGGTGCGGTGATTGAGAAGATTCAGTCTGCTGAGAGTGGACTGAATGAAGCCTGCATCAGCCTTATAAGAGGCTTTGAGGTATGTTTTATGAGGTTTCGAAGAATGTCATGGTATGGATAGTAGCCCCTGAGACACTGTTCGGTGAAAGAAAGAACCGGACAGAGGATCAATTTTTATGTTTCGCAGGAAGACTCATTTGGTGACATCTATCTCTCTTTTATAAGCAGGCGTCTGCAGCGGCTGCTGCCTCTCATACTGCGGAGGTCTCTGGACTGAATCAAAGTCTGGAGCGGACCAAAGAAGAACTTGGCCAGTTGAAAAGGCAGTTGGAAAATAAGCAAGGTATGCGCAAGCCTTGTTCGCGTTTGGTGCGAACGAATTTCTAGTATGATAAAATATGTTCCATGATTTTCTCTAGGGACGATGACCGAAGTCGAGGCTCTTAAGAGGGTTGTGGCCGAGGCCGAAGAAAAGGCAGCCGCAGAGCAGGCTCTTCGTGAGAAACACGAGGCCAGGGTTATTGAAGCTGAGCAGAAGCTTCAAGAGGCCGTTAAGAAATGCGAGACCTTGGAGCAGAGTTTAACGGAGAAAGAATACGAACTCACCAGGGCTCATCACGCGGCGCGCGATGCCCAGGGAGAAACCCAAGGCGCCCTGCAGGAGATCCAAGAGGCGAGGAAGATCGCAGCGGGTAAGGCTCTTTTTCCATGTAAATCAAAAATCTGAGGAGAAAATCATGTTTCTAATTTTGATTTCGGATTTCTCCAGGGGTGTTTACGGAACTGCCCCGCAGCATATCGGATGCCGCCCAATTCTACCGAGCCGAAGAAAGGAACACTGCGGATAAGCTCTTCTGGTCGCAGTATCTGGCACCGAATTATCTGGTGCCTTTCGTCGACCAACTGAAACAGCTGATCGAACTGCATAGGGCGGCCGAACTAGCCATGAAGGACTTGATTATCCGTCTATGGCCCGCCGAGCCGATTCCAAGCAGCTACTTCGGGCTCGTGAAGCGGCTTGTGAGTGCCTGCCCTCGACTTGACTTCATCAAGCGGCCGGTCTGTATAGAGGGTGCGCGAATGGCCTTCGCCCGCGCAAAGGTGCACTGGGGGAAGATGGATGCTGAAAAGCTGATGACCGAGGGACCGCTAGAGGGGAAGGAGCACCGCAAGCCCGAATTATATTATGAAAGTGTCCTGAAAGGATCCTGCCTTGCGGCGGAGCAATGCACCAAGGACATTATATTCCCATGAATACAATCATGTTGTCCTTTGTAATGTTGAATAAGGTCATTTCAATTATTTATTGCCTGTTATATATAAGTTTATCCTCCTGCGCGGCCGTTTTATATATTAATCCTGAGAGTTGGCCAGCCGTCGGCTTCTGCCCCCATGTAGGAAGTACGGGGGTGTTCGGGATAAACCTGATCACTCTTTATCCCAGTTTTGGGTCCTTCGAAGGAGGTGTTCAGCGCAACGAACCAGGCAATCGTACTATAGGGCTTTATCACTCTCACTTAGCCATAGGAGCTTTAGGAAGGTAGGCGCAGCCCCTGGTGTTCGGAAGACCGCACGAGGGGCTCTTATAAGCAACTGATCGAAAGAAAAACCGATCCATCGCACGCTGCATTGGTTATGGCATTATGCGGGAGAAATCCTTAAAGATTTTACGACCTCTCGAACAGCTGACCAGCTCTCGCCGTATCATGACAGTCAGTTTTTGGCTTTCTCTACTAAGGTGCTCGTCCGGAAGAACCGGGACACAATCGCAGTAGTTCTTCCTGTGCCGCCTTAGCCGATATAGCGGAACGTAAGGCAGCAAAACATGGGAGCCGGGCAAACCCAACATTTGACCCAAGACATGATTCAGAGCTGATGCATATAATGCTATAAGTTCGGGGTGCCGAACTTCCATGAAGGTGTTCGGACTTTATTGCCGTATTATGGGTAAAACGAAGCCCCTGGCATATTTAAGGCATATCACAATGTACGGATGCCACTTGACAAAAGAATTTCAATAAGAAATATTAGCAGATAAGCGTCGTATAAATCCACATATTGTATTTGAATAGTACATCGATGCGTATGAGTACAGGTAATGTGATAAAAAGGAAATATGACTGTGGAACCTGCTGAGACCAGGGGGAAGAAGCTGTGTGCGGATCCGAAATATAGTTGGACGGTCATCGCGGGGAATATCTAAGGATTCCCTTGCGCGTTCGAGCTGCTTCCATATTGCCAATCCTGGTCTGCACAAAGTTGAACCTGCAAGGAAAATGTAAGAAATGCTTGTGTGCCGCAGAGCGGTTGAGCCGCGGTATGTGGCCCGTCCTGGCCTTCGCCGGGGTGTTTTTAATTGAGCTCTGGACGAGCCTTTTTATTCTGCCGCGAAGCAGTTCGGAGTCCTTTGGCGGTGTCCGGGAGCCTGGCCGTCGACTCGAGGTTTGATTGAAAGGTGCCACTCGTTGCTTCTGCTGTTAAAGCAGCGGTATACTCTTTGGTACCAAGGGAAAGTTCGGCCTTGCCATTAACCGTGATGACGCCGCGTGGACCGGGCATCTTGAGCTTGTGGTAGGCATAATGTGGCACCGCGTTGAATCGAGCGAACGCGGTTCGTTGGAGCAGTGCCTGATAATCACTGCGAAAGGGGACGATGTCGAAGATTAACTCTTCGGCACGGTAATTGTCTGGTGATCCGAAGACTACCTTAAGGGCGATGGAGCCTGTACAGCTAGCCTCCACACCTGGTATAATACCTCTGAAGGTGGTTTTAGTGGGTTTGATTACCGAATGATCGATGCCCATCTTGCGCACTGTGTCCTGGTAAAGCAGGTTTAGACTGTTGCCTCCGTCCATAAGGACTCGTGTGAGGTGGAACCCGTCAATTATTGGGTCGAGGACTAGTGCAGCTGGATTGCCCTGATTGGTGTTAACCAGACGATCCGTGCGGTTGAAGGTGATCGGCCTGAGTTTATAATGTGGGACGACTGGTTCCGTTAAGTCGATATCCCTAAGGGTGCGCATCCGGTCCGGGTTGGGAGTGTGGGTGCCATTTACCACGTTCACCCTTTGGATTTGCGGAGGAAATTTCTTTTGCCCTCCTATACTCGGTGGTCTGGGCTCCTCATCGCCATCATCGCTTTGAGACCCCTTATCCTTGTTTTTGGCGCCTGACCTGCCGGCTTGTTTGAAGACCCAGCATTCTCTGTTGGTATGATTGGCTGGTGTTCCCGGGGTGCCATGAATTTGGCATGGGCGGTCGAGTATGCGGTCCAGACTAGACAGACCCGAATTGTCATTTTTGAGTGGCCCCTTCCACTGACTGGACTTAGAGCCACTAAATCCGGCATTGACTGCCGTATCTTCGGCGTTTTCACCATGTTTGCGACGCTTGTGTTTGTTGCGTCGGGGTTTGCCGTTGCTATCTCTGGCCTCTGATGTGCCAGGGTTGCTTGCTGTGTTGTTGCTACGGGCCAACCAGCTATCTTCGCCCGCGTAAAAGCGGGTCATGAGTGTCGTGAGGGCTGCCATGGACTTTGGCTTCTCTTGGCCGAGATGTCAGGCGAGCCACTCGTCGCGGATGTTATGTTTAAAGGCCGCTAGGGCTTCGGCATCCGGACAGTCGATGATTTGGTTCTTTTTGGTTAGGAATCGAGTCCAGAATTTCCTGGCTGACTCTCCGGGCTGTTGTGTTATGTGACTTAAATCGTCAGCATCCGGTGGCCGCACATAAGTGCCCTGGAAGTTGTCCAGGAATGCGTCTGCCAGGTTCTCCCAACTTCCGATGGAGTTTGCCGGCAAGCTGTTCAGCCAATGCTGAGCCGGCCCTTTGAGTTTTAGCGGGAGATACTTGATGGCGTGTAGATCATCCCCGCGGGCCATGTGAATGTGGAGGAAGAAATCCTCTATCCATACCGCAGGGTCTGTAGTGCCGTCATATGATTCAATGTTCACGGGTTTAAACCCTTCTGGGAATTCATGATCCATTACTTCATCAGTGAAGCATAGGGGGTGTGCGACGCCTCTGTGTCGGGCTATATCACGACGTAGTTCATACGAGTCTTGTCTGCTGTGTTCGGCCTGGCCGGATTTGCTTTTAGTATATCCGGCGTGACGGTTGTCATCACGCGTTGAGGCGCGCTCCCGTGATCCGTAGATCGATCTTGCGTGTCCTACTTTGTTTTCCAATACGTCTCGCAGGTCCTGCGTATTACCCCGGGCTTTAGTATTTTTGTTTAACTGGCGACGGGGTGCGGGCTGGACTTCGGCCTGATATGCCGCTTTGTCTCGGCCACAAGGTGGCCGGTTGGCCGCATCATACGCTGGAAGCGTAGGCTTTAATGCTTCCTCCTCGAGTTGGGGTAGCAACCTGCGCTTTGGGTAACTTTTGTTTGGGCGCTCGAGTTCGTATTCCTCGGCCGCCAGGACCTCAGTCCATCTATCCGCTAGCAGATCTTAGTCAGCTCGAAGCTGTTGTTGCTTTTTCTTCAAGCTTTTTGCTGTGGCTGTAAGCCGGCGCTTGAAGCGCTCCTGTTCGACGGGGTCCTCAGGCACGATAAATTCTTCGTCGCCGAGGCTCACCTCGTCTTCGGAGAGAGGCATGTAATTGTCATCCTCTGATTCTCCGTCTACTGCATGTTCCTTAGGGCTAGCTTGCCCATCCTCCCGCTCGAGGCCTAGCTAGAGGGGATTTTCTTCATCTTCGGCACTATCCGGAGCGTTATTGTCTCTTGTGCCGGTATCGCTGCTTTTGCTGTGGCGGGGCTTAGAGCGGCGCCGATGACGCCGGTGCTTAGATTGCTTCTCAGGGGGATTATCCTCTGTTGCCTTATTGCCATTGCTTTCTTTGGGGGTATCCACCATGTATATATCATATGATGAGGTGGCAGTCCAGCGCCCTGTGGGAGGTGGTTCCTGTTCTTCTCCTACATCGTCGTCCATACCGTCGATGTCTTCGGAGCCGAAATCAAGCATGTCGGTTAAGTCGTCGACAGTGGCTATTAAGTGGGTGGTGGGTGGGGAACGAATTTCTTCGTCGTCCGCTTCTCACTCAAGCCGGACACAGTTCGGCCAAGGGCCTCCTGACAAGGAGAGAGACCTTAATGACTTTAGCACATCGCCCAGGGGCGAGTGCTGAAAGCTATCCGCGGAGGAAAACTCCATGATCGGCGCCCAATCAGATTCGACAGGCACGGACGCAGGCGGTTCGGAGCCCGTGGCCGGGGACGAATCCAAGGATCCGGCAGCACAGGTCTCGTAGGAGGTGAAGTCAGTATTCGGCTCTATCGCTGCTGAGTGTGCGGCCTCCGTGGCGGGGTCCATCCACCCGTCCTCGGATGGCGCAATCTGCTCCGGATTGAGGGCCGAAGTAGCCACAGGTGTGATCTCCCGAACACCGTCCGACGACAGAGCTAAATCATGCTCGTCGTGACTGTGCGGCGCACCTGACATAGGCTCGAATCCGTCAAAGATCAAGTTTCCGTGGATGTCGGCAGTATAGTTTAAGTTTCCAAACCTAACCTGACGGCCAGGGGCATAGCTCTCGATCTGCTCTAGATGGCCAAGCGAGTTGGCCCGCAGTACGAAGCCGGCGAATACGAAGATCTGTCCGGGGAGAAAAACCTCACCCTGGATCGCATCGTTGTCGATGATCGAAGGAGCCATCAAGCCTTATGGTGACGGCACAGTGGAACTCTCAATGAAAGCACCAATGTCGGTGTCAAAACCGGCGGATCTCGGGTAGGGGGTCCCGAACTGTGCGTCTAAGGTGGATGGTAACAGGAGGCGGGGGACACAATGTTTACCCAGGTGCGGGCCCTCTCGATGGAGGTAATACCCTACTTCCTGCTTGATTGATCTTGATGATATGAGTATTACAAGAGTTGATTTACCACGAGATCGTAGAGGCTAAACCCTAGAAGCTAGCCTATGATTATGATTGTTGTTGTCCTACGGACTAAACCCTCCGGTTTATATAGACACCGGAGGGGGCTAGGGTTACACAAAGTCGGTTACAAGGGAGGAGATCTACATATCCGTATTGCCAAGCTTGCCTTCCACGCAAAGGAGAGTCCCACCCGAACACGGGACGAAGTCTTCAATCTTGTATCTTCATAGTCCAACAGTCCGGCAAAGTATATAGTCCGGCAGTCCGAGGACCCCCTAATCCAAGACTCCTTCAGTCGCATTCATGGGGAGCCAACCGGCTGGGTCGGAACGGAATGCGTCGTCGTGTTCATCGGGAGGGCTTGGACGGAACAGCCGATGGAAATGAGGCCTGGCGTACCGCAGAAACGGCCTTGTGTTCGACCGGCCACATTCGAAATGGGATCCTGTTCATCGGGAGGGGTCTGGCGTACCGCAAAACGGAGGAAACGGACCTCCTACGGTCGAAACGGGGGTCCTGTTGATCAGGAGGGGTGTGGCGTACCGTAAAACGGAGGAAACGGACTTGTGTTGGAGCGCTACGGTCGAAACGGGGGTCCTGTTCATCGAGAGGGGTGTGGCGTACCGCAAAACGGGACTCCACGGGATACTGTTCATCTCCACCGTCAACCCCCTCCAGCCTCCATGGGCTACTGTTCATCCACCGTCGACCTCCTCCAGCCTCCACCTGCGACTATTCATCCACGGGCTCCTGTTCATCCAGCCTCCACCGTGCGCTACTCCACCGGCTACTATTCAACCAGCCATCTCCACGGGCTCCTGTTCAACCACCCCTCCACGGACTACTGTTCATCCAGCCCTCCACCGTCTATTGTTCATCCAGCCCTCCACGGGGTGGTCTTGTTCATCCAGCCCCAACCGACTCGATCGATAGGGGTCTTGTTCATCCAGAGGCAACACCATGGGGTCCTGTTCATCCACCCCCACCGGGAACTGTTCATCCAAACCCCCCCAGCAACGCTCACTGTTCATTCAGAGGCAGCATCGACCGGCTTCAGTTAGCAGCAGTAGCGAAGGAATCGCTCGATCGGGTTCAGTTAACAGCCATCGATCGATCGCTCGGGTTCAGTAACGCGTAGCCTGCAGTGCAATCGCTCGGGTTCAGTTAGAGCCCAACGCCTCGCTCGGGTTCAGTTAGAGCCCAACGCCTCGCACCCACGCGCGTGCGTGTACGAGAGAAACGCGCATCGCTCGGCCCCGACCACCCACCCTAACCGGGAACACCCCGATATTTTCCTCGCCCTCACTTCTACCACGGTTTTTTCGTCATGGACGGCCCAAAGAATGTCATGCAGCTGCGTCTCCGGCCTGCCCAGGACGAAAAGCCCATTTTCTGTCATGATTTTTTATCATAGAAGTAGGA
This sequence comes from Triticum aestivum, assembly GCF_018294505.1. Lineage (NCBI taxonomy): Eukaryota > Viridiplantae > Streptophyta > Magnoliopsida > Poales > Poaceae > Triticum > Triticum aestivum. The sequence continues at coordinate 423,360,418 of NC_057799.1, read as the reverse complement.
CCCCACCACATCTATGATGATACCGGGTTTTGTCACAATTATCGTCATAGAAGTGTCATAAGTATGACAAAAAAAATTCCGTTCGGCCCAAAATGTCACGAATGTGTCTTTTTTTGTAGTGATCTCCCCCTACCGATCCACGCCCTAACCTCGCTACGATCTCAAAGGCTAGCTCGAGGAACTCGCAACACAAGGGACACAAGATTTATATTGGTTCGGGCCACCGTTGTGGTGTAATACCCTACTCCAGTGTGGTGGTGGTGGATTGCCTCTTGGGCTGAGGATGAACAGTACAAGGGGGAGAACAGCCTCCTGAGGCGAGGTGTTCTTGTGCTTGGTGAACTTGTGTGGGTGAGGATTACTCAAGATGAGATGCCTCCTACGGTGGTGGCTAGTCCTATTTATAGAGGCCCTGGTCCTCTTCCCAAATATTGAGCGGGAAGGGAGCCAACAACGGCCAATTTGAAAGGGGACAACTAGTACAAGCTATCCTGACAAAAGCAGTCTTCGCCTGCAAAAGGCTCTGGTGGTGACGCCGCCTTGGCTCCATGGTGACCTCCGTCCTGCCGTCCTGCTGGTCTTGGTCTCGTTCGCATCAATATGGAAACCTTTGCTTGACGCCTCGGTACTCCTCACCTGTGCTTGCCTCCTTAGCACCAAAGAGGAAACAAGAACACTGTGCAAGATGGCGCCCGCCTGGCCTTGGTCGTCATGGCTCACGTCACGAGAACCTCGCGAGGTTTGCCTCGCCTTGATCTCTCCGCCCCTCGCGAGCCAACCTGGTGAGTCCGCTCCCGAGGAGGTCTTGCATCGTCCGCCTCGCGAGGCTTGGCCCCTCACGAGGGTCTTGAATGCTTGTTGGTGAAGATGGGCCGTACAGGCCCGCTCGTAGAGCCACGCCGTGGGCCGCATGCAGGCAAGTCTGGGGACCCCCGTTCCCAGAACGCCGACAAACATGCAACAAAGAGTCACTCCAATGTCACTAATAGCGGAGAACAAACGAAGAGATTATTGTAGGGTACGAAACCACCTCAAAGTTATCCTTTCTGATCGATCTATTCAAGAGTCCGTAGTAAAATAACACGAAGCTATTCTTTTCGTCGATCTATCCTAGAGTTCGTACTAGAATAACACCTTAAGACACAAATCAACCAAAACCCTAATGTCACCTAGATACTCCAATGTCATCTCAAGTATCCGCGGGTATGAATATACGATATGCATCACACAATCTTAGATTCATCTATTCAACCAACACAAAGAACTTTAAAGAGTGCCCCAAAGTTTCTACCGGAGAGTCAAGACGAAAACATGTGCCAACCCCTATGCATAAGTTCACAAGGTCACGGAACCCGCAAGTTGATCACCAAAACATACATCAAGTAGATCACGTGAATATCCCATTGTCACCATAGATAAGCACATGCAAGACATACATCAAGTGTTCTCAAATCCTTAAAGGCTCAGTCCGATAAGATAACTTCAAAGGGAAAACTCAATCCATTACAAGAGAGTAGAGGGGGAGAAACATCATAAGATCCAACTATAATAGCAAAGCTCGTGATACATCAAGATCGTGCCGAATCAAGAACACGAGAGAGAGAGAGAGAGAGAGAGATCAAACACATAGCTACTGGTACATACCCTCAGCCCCGAGGGTGAACTACTCCCTCCTCGTCATGGAGAGCGCCGGGATGATGAAGATAGCCACCGGTGAGGGATCCCCCCTCCGGCAGGGTGTCGGAACAGGGTCCCGATTGGTTTTTGGTGGCTACAGAGGCTTGCGGTGGCGGAACTCCCGATCTAGGTTTCTTTTCGGGGGTTTCTGTATTTATAGGAATTTTTGGCGTCAGTCTCACGTCAGGGGGGTCTCCGAGTCGTCCATGAGGCAGGGGGCGCGCCCAGGGGGTAGGGCTCGCCCTCCACCCTCGTGGACGGCTCGGGACTCTTCTGTCCCAACTATTTTACTACGGGGGCTTCTTTTGGTCCATAAAAAATCATCAAAAATTGGCACGTCAATTGCACTCCGTTTGGTATTCCTTTTCTGTAAAACTCAAAAACAAGGAAAAAACAGAAACTGGCACTGGGCTCTAGGTTAATAGGTTAGTCCCAAAAATCATATAAAATAGCATATAAATGCATATAAACATCCAAGATGGATAATATAATAGCATGGAACAATCAAAAATTATAGATACGTTGGAGACGTATCAATGGTGAAGTGATTCTCGCAGGGCTTCGCCTAAGAACCGCAAAACTATGACTGGAGGTGTAAACTGTGGAGGGGGGCGCCGCACACGGCTAACGATTGTTGTTGTGTGTTCTAGGCGCCCCCTCCCCACATATATAGATAGGTGGGAGGGGAGGAGAGGCAACCAAGAGGCGCCCCAAGTAGGCCGAATCCTACTTGGGGTTCCTCCCCAATTCGGCCCCCCTTCCTTATTTTACCGAAGAGGAAAAGGGAAGAGTGAAGGGAGGAAGGAAAGGGGGGTCGAACCCCCTCTTCCTTCTCCCAATTGGCCTCCTACCATAGGGGGGCGCCACCCCTTGTGGGCTGGTGTTCTCCCCTCTCATGGCCCATATGGCCCATTATTCGGGTTCCGGTAACCCCCCCGGTACTCTGATAAATATCCTATACACTCTGGAACACTTCCGGTGTCCGAATACTATCATCCTATATATCAATCATTACCTCTCGACCATTTTGAGACTCCTCGCCATGTCCGTGATCTCATCCGGGGCTCCAAACAACACTCGGTCACCAAATCACATAACTCATATACTAAATCGTCATCGAATGTTAAGCGTGCGGACCCTACGGGTTCGAGAACTATGTAGACATGACCGAGACACCTCTCCGGTCAATAACCAATAGCAGAACCTGGATGCTCATATTGGCTCCTACATATTCTACGAAGATCTTTATCGGTCGAACCGTTATGACAACATACATTATTCCCTTTGTCATCGGTATGTTACTTGCCCGAGATTCGATCGTCGGTATCCACATACCTAGTTCAATCTCGTTACCGACAAGTCTCTTTACTCGTTCCGTAATACATCATCTCGCAACTAACTCCTTAGTCACTTTGCTTGCAAGGCTTCTTATGATGTGTGACAAATCCTAATCTCGATCTATGCCAACCCAACAAACACCTTCGGAGATACATGTTGGGCATCTTTATAATCATCCCAGTTACATTGTGACGTTTGATAGCACACAAGGCATTCCTCCGGTATCCGGGAGTTGCATAATCTCATAGTCGGAGGAATATGTATTTGACATGAAGAAAGCAATAGCAATAAAACTGAACGATCATAATGCTAAGCTAATGGATGGGTCATGTCCATCACATCATTCTCCTAATGATGTGATCCCGTTATCAAATGACAACTCATGTCCATGGTTAGGAGCTTAACCATCTTTGATCAACGAGCTAGTCAAGTAGAGGCTCACTAGGGACACAGTGTTTGTCTATGTATTCACACATGTATTATGGTTTCCGATAAATACAATTCTAGCATGAATAATAAACAATTATCATGAATAAGGAAATATAAAATAACAACTTTATTATTGCCTCTAGGGCATATTTCCTTCACATACAACATGGGCTATTACCTTGCAAATGAGATATATCTGCAGTGGACTACTTTTGTGAAGCCAATTTCCTGCCCCCCCCCAAGGTAGGAAAGACTACTTCCATAATGCTTAAGCGACCGCTAGGAAACTCTACTTCTATAATGCTTAAGCGACCGCTAGGGATGTGGAAAGGACTTTTGGGATTTCGCAAGCCCAATTTGCTATTGTGCGAGGATCGGCTAGGTTTGGGGGTCAAGAAATTCTTTGGTGCATCATCACAATCTGTGTGATCATGCACAACATATTATTGAGAATGAGAGTGGAAATATTTTGATCACACCTTCTATGAACACATGGGAGAACCGGTACAACCGCCTAGAAGAGAAGACCAAATTCGACGCTTTCTTGAGGTGTACCATGGCATTCCAGATTCTGATAGGCCCGCATATCTTCAAAAGTATCTCATCGAAGAGTTGTGGGCATGGCATGGGCAACAATACCACTAGTTTATATCTATGTTCATGCCATAGATGATGAACTTTGTTGTTATGTGTATTGAATTCGATGTTGTGGACTGATAAACTATGTAATAATTTTGATTTTGTGGATTGATGAATTTGATGTTATGTTTGTATTATTTGTTTTTTATTCATTTGGGATGAGTTTGATATTACATGTTTCAATATGTATGCAATTGTAGTGCCCTATTTTAGGCCGGCTGTTGGAGCAGTGGTGCCCTATTTTAGGGCTGCTGTTGGAGAAGAAAAAGATTTGGTGCCGTAAAACTCATCTTTTGTGCCCTAAAGCAGTTTTCAATGCCCAGTTATAGGGCCGCTGTTATAGATGCTTCAACCGGTACAACTAACATAGAAAACCTATGCTACAAGTTAATTTTTTTTGAAAATAATTGAGTATATTAACATAATATATATCAATCATGTTGTAATTATAAATTCAACTTACAGATTGAAAAAAGATAAATCGTGCTATGAATGACAGTTAATTTAACCGTGCTATGAACTGGCCTCGTTAACACCATGATGAATTTGTAATTTGAACTAAGACCACGCCATTTGTTTTGGATCAGAGGGAATATTTTTGTTATGCTAGCTGCTAGCTAAATTTGCAACTGAAATATACCAGGTGCTCCTACACCTTTAATGCTCCCATGCTCTCAACATTCAAAAACAAATTTCAATGTTTCACGAAATTTCAGAAATAAGTGTGAATGTTCACGGGTCATGTTTCTACAATCCCTAAAATCTGCAAATCTAAACTCAAAACACACATGGAGGAAACAAAAGTAAATCTGCATGAATAGTGTCAAAAAAAAGTGCCACAAAAAGACAAAACCAGAAAACACACTATTCACATCCAGATCTATTTTTTTTGTTTCGCCATGTGTGTTTTGAATTTGATTTAAAAAATTTAGGGGTAATATAGACATCTCTTGTGAATGTTAATTTGTTTTTTTTAGATTTGTTTTTTGAAATGTTGGGAGCATGGATATGCACTCTGGCGCGAGGAGGCGGCTACCGGCTAGCCAGCGAGCCTAGCCGGGAGTACGGCACAGTTGACGTTCATCCACGTAAAGCCGTTCAAAACGTACCAGAAAAATCACTCAAATTCCCTCCCCCCTTCCGTTCCTCTCGACGCTGCTCGCTAAACCACCGTCCCCCTCCCCCTCCCATGGCCGCGCCCGCCCTCCTTTCCCTCTCCCCCGCCGTATCCAGGCACCCCCACCCCCTCTTCTCCCACACCCACTCGCCTCGCCACCTCCGCCTCACCCCTC
>NC_057799.1:422295934-422409666 GCF_018294505.1 Triticum aestivum | reverse complement strand
AGACTCCTGCTGATAGGACCGGGAGCGGGTATGCGAGTAGCACGCGCTAGTTTACCCAGGTTCGGGGCTCTCCGGAGAGATAAGACCCCTACTCCTGCATGTCTGAGTATCTGTAGTATATCTGGTACAGAGTTGCTCCTGGAGCTGTATCTGAGCTCAGTGCCATAGGCATCAGGTTTCATATATGCATGTATGTGGCATGCTCTAGTGGCCGGCCATGCTCATGGCTCATGGCCGTGAGCATGTGTATGCTCATGCGTGTGTGTGTTGTGTGGATGGATGGATGTGTGCCTTATATAGGCATGGCTAGCTTAGCATGTAAGCTATGTGGTGGCATGGGAGCAAGGGGGTATGGTGGGGTGTCATGCTTGTCCCCTGGGTCACTTCATAAATAGTGCCAGGGGACAAGTGACACTATACATGATGACGTCGAGGTACAGCCGTCTCGTCCGCGGTATGGCCGCCACGTCGGGGTCTTGTCGGTGTCGGGTCGGGCTGCAGTCGGCAGCCGGTTGGTTGGTGCAGCCGGCAGCCGGCTGGTCGGCGCAGTCGGCAGCCGGCAGCCGGCCGGGCAGAGCAGTCGGACGGGGAGCCGGCAGGAGCAGCCGGGCAGTCGGACTGAGGGGCTTTGTTAGCCCCGATGTCTTGAATTATTGTCTCGCCGTCTTCGGGGTATCCGTGGCCAATTACTCCGACACCTGGCGCAGCCCTCTCCCTCCCCAACACCTCCGTAGTAGTAGTAGTGCTTGGCGAAGCCCTGCCGGAGAACTGCAAGCTCCACCACCACGCCATCGCGCTGCCGGAGCTCTCCCTCAACTTCTCCTCTCCCCTTGCTGGATCAAGAAGGAGAAGACGTCCCTGGGTTGTACGTGTGTCGAACGCGGAGGCGCCGTTGTTCGGCGCTTAGATCGGAATCAACCGCGATCTGAATCGCTGCGAGTACGACTCCTTCATCCGCATTCTTGTAACGCTTCCGCATCGCGATCTTCAAGGGTATGAAGATGCACTCCCCTCTCTCTCGTTGCTAGTCTCTCCGTAGATTGATCTTGGTGATGCGTAGAATTTTTTTTAATTTCTGCAACGATCCCTAACAGAAGTTCGACTACATCAACCGCGTTGTTAAACGCTTCTGCTTACGGTCTACGAGGATACGTAGACGCACTCTCCCCTCTCATTGCTATGCATCTCCATGGATAGATCATTGCGTGTGCGTAGAAATTTTTTGTTTTCCATGCAACGTTTCCCAACAGGAGGAGTGGAAAGAGTGAGTGAGTTGGGTCCTGCTCGAGGGCGAGGGGCATGGGCAGCGTTGTGGGGGCGGTGGCGGAGTTGCGTGTAGAGTGGTTGGATCTTGATCCATTTTGCGGTATGCCCTTCCCGTCGGAGGTAGTGCTGGACGAGGCCGTCGTCGCCGTGTCCGCGGTGATAGGAGGCGTTTGGGAGGGGTGCTAATCCAGTGGGGCTCCCTAATGATGGCGGCACCGACATGGCCTTGGGGGTCATCTGTAGTGGCAGATCTTGCGGCTCCACCATCTACACCACTTTTGAAAGCACAAGTGCTCCCTGGATGATTTTGGTAATTAATGTCAACATATCTCTTGTTGGACTAATGCTTTCATCTAGTATGCTTTAGATAAATTCAACAATGGAGTGGCATGGACTAGAGGATGTGGAACCCCTTCGAGATGATAAGGACAAAGGATTGGCTCAAGCTCAAAGCTCAGGACTCTACATTTTCCATTTTAGTGATCCAAGATCACATTGAGTCCATAGGAAAGCCAATACTATTAAGAGGGGATGAGGTGTTGCTTAATGGCTTGCTTCCTCAAAGTGCTTAGTGATATGCTCCAAAGCCCTCAACCACTTTCTCACATCCACATATGTCCCAAACCAAAAGTCAAACTCGGCCCCACCGAAACTTTCTATCCGACGCCACCGAGTTCTCTTGACATAGCCACTGCCAGAAACCCTAATCAATTCGGTCTCACCGATGGGATCGCGGTCTCACCGAGATGGGCTGGCAAACTCTCTATTGCCTATTGCGTTAATTTCGGTCTCACCGAAGTATGAAATCGGTCCCACCGAGTTTGCTTGGCCAACTCTCTGTTTTGCTTGTTACCCAAATCGGTCCCACCGATTTTGTGTAATCGGTCCAACCGAGATAAGGCTTTACCCTAACCCTAGCACATCGGTCCCACCGAGTTGATCATGTTGGTCCCACCGAAAATCCTAATGTTCACATTTTGAACTAAATCGGTCTGACCGAGTTCTCTGATTCGGTCCCACCGAGTTTGGTGATTATGTGTAACGGTTAGATTTTGTGTGGAGGCTATATATACCCCTCCACCCACTCTTCATTCATGGAGAGAGCCATCAGAACATGCCTACACTTCCAACATACATTTTCCGAGAGAGAACCACCTACACTTGTGTTGAGGTCAAGATATTCCATTCCAACCACATAAATCTTGATCTCTAGCCTTCCCCAAGTTGCTTTCCACTCAAATCATCTTTCCACCAAATCCAATCCTATGAGAGAGAGTTGAGTGTTGGGGAGACTATCATTTGAAGCACAAGATCAAGGAGTTCATCGTCAACACACCATATATTACCTCTTGGAGAGTGGTGTCTCCTAGATTGTCTAGGTGTCACTTGGGAGCCTCCGTCAAGATTGTGAAGTTGAACCAAGGAGTTTGTACGGGCAAGGAGATCGCCTACTTCGTGAAGATCTACCCTAGTGAGGCAAGTCCTTCGTGGGCGATGGCCATGGTGGGATAGTCAAGGTTGCTTCTTCGTGGACCCTTCGTGGGTGGAGCCCTCCGTGGACTCGCGCAACCGTTACCCTTCGTGGTTTGAAGTCTCCATCAACGTGGATATACGATAGCACCACCTATCGGAACCACGGATAAAAAATCTCTATGTCTCCAAATTGCGTTTGCACACTCCAATCCCATCCCTTTACATTCTTGCAATTTGCATGCTTTACTTTCCGCTGCTCATATACTCTTGTCATGCTTGCTTGATATGTATTGTGAATGGTTAAACTTGTGCAAAAACTCCACTTCAACTTAAAGAAATTAAAAACTACAACTTTGCTTGCGAAGTGTATATTCACCCCCCTCTAGACACCTCTTTTTGATCCTTTCAATTGGTATCAGAGCTTTGGTCTCCATTGCTTTGGTTTAATCACCATTGGAGGAAGATGGATGAATCTACGTTGGGGAGTCTTAGACGTAGAGTGCCTATTCTTGATGGAGAGTTCTTTCATGAGTGGAAAAATGAGATGCTTGAGATTTTCAATGAATATCATTTGAACAAGTACATTACTAGCCCTTGTGCACCTCATGTTGATCCTTTGCATCCTACCCTTGATGAGTCTATTGACATGATACACAACCTTAGAACTGTTAATCTTATCACTAGAGGCTTGCCTAGAAACTTGATTGGATGTTTGCCTACTCTTGACTGTGCCTACACTATATGGAGATTTCTTGAGGAAAGATTTCCAAACTATTCCTTGCAAAACCTAGATGAAATTCTCCATAAGTCTATTGCCTTGAGTAAGATGAATTCTAGTGATCCTAAATTTGGTGATTGTCTATTTGAGCTTACCAATCTCATGCGTGCCAAAGGAGATGTTGGAATCATTAGCAATATCATCTTCGAAGCTATTAGAATTCATAAAGGTGACCATTGTGATGATCATTTGTCTAATGAATTATCCTCTCTAGGAATTGATCAAATACAAGATGATGTTGAACATGGATACTATGATGAGGATGATGATAGTGACTATGATCTTGATGATGCGATGAGACACTTTGGTCTTATGGCTAATCTTCGCGGCTACATGGCTGGAGGAAAGGAATGGGTCCTTGATAGTGGATGTACTGATCATATGACCGGAGACAAGGATATGTTTCGTGAGCTTGCTGAAAACGACGGCCCTCGAAAGTATGTCACTTTTGGTGATAACTCAAAGGGTAAGGTGGTTGGCCTCGGTAAGGTGGCCATCTCACATGATAGCTCCATACAAAATGGCATGCTCGTTGAATCTCTTGGGTACAATTTACTTTCAGTATCTAGACTTGCTGATTTCGGTTTCAATGTCCTATTTACTGAAGTATTGGTGTGGAGTTTTGGGGAGAGGGCCTGGGTTTCGGGATTGCCAAGTATTTCGAAGAGACAATCATAAATTGGTCTTTACCGGTATACGTAGAGGTGATCTTTACATTGTTGATTTCACTAAAAAGGCTCAACCTAGAACTTTCTTAATTGCTAAATCTTCTAAAGGCTGGTTGTGGCATAGAAGGCTAGGTCATGTGGGCATGCGAAATCTTGATAAGCTTATTAAAGGTGATCATATCCTTGGAGTAAAAGATGTTATATTTGACAAGGATAGACTTTGTAGTGCTTGTCAAGTAGGAAAACAAGTTGGAGGAAGTCACCCCGTGAAGAACATCATGACCAAGAGAAGACCGCTCGAGCTACTTCACATGGATCTCTTTGGTCCCAATGCCTACAAGAGTCTCGGTGGTAACTCATTTGGTCTAGTCATAGTCGATGATTTTTCAAGATTTACGTGGGTGTTCTTTCTTGATGATAAATCGCAGGTCCAAAAGATCTTCAAAAACTTCGCTAGGAAGGCCCAAAATCAATTTGAAGTGAAGATCAAGAAGGTTCGGAGCAACAACGGAACGGAGTTCAAGAACGCAAATGTGGATACCTTTCTTGACGAAGAAGGGATCTCACACGAATTCTCGGCTACGTACACGCCTCAACAAAGTGGAGTTGTTGAGAGGAAGAACCGGACTCTTATTGAGATGGCAAGAACGATGCTTGATGAGTACAAGACTCCAAAACACTTTTGGGCGGAAGCGGTTGAGACAGCTTGTCACGCAACAAATCACTTGTATCTTCACAAGCTACTCGGCAAGACGGCATATGAGCTCCTCACCGGTAACAAACCCCAAGTTGGATACTTTCGAGTATTCGGCTCAAAGTGCTACATTCTTAATAAGCATCATCGTTCTAAATTTGCTCCTAAATCTCATGAAGGTTTCCTACTTGGTTATGGCTCAAACTCTCACACTTACCGTGTCTACAACAATTTCACCCGAAAGGTTGAAGAGACGGTAGATGTGAAGTTTGATGAATCTAACGGCTCACAATTAGAGCAATTGCCAATTGATGTAGGAGACAAGACTTGTCTATTGGCAAGATCCGCCCAACAGAGGTAAAGGAGAGTACCTCGTCCGTCCAAGTGGAAGCTTCCACCTCACGACAAGGTGAACCAAGAGTCGACATGGAAGCATCCACGGGTGGGACACATCAAGATGAAGAAAACGAGGAAGTACACCAAGATGAACCTCATCAACCTCCTTCTCCACCACGACAAGAGAACGACAACGTCAACAATGAAGAAGGCCAAGAAGAAGGACAAGATGAAGAAGATGTTCCACCCCGACCCAAGCAAAAGCTCCCACGAGTTCGAGCAAGAGTCGCCAAAGACCATCCCGTCGAGCAAATCTACAATGATATCCAAACCGGGAGAATCACTCGCTCTAAAACTCGTTTGGCCAATTTTTGTGAACATTATTCATTCATCTCTAGCATTGAACCTATGAAGGTTGAAGAAGCATTGGAAGATTCGGATTGGACAAACGCCATGCATGAAGAGCTACACAACTTTGAGAGAAACCAACTGTGGACATTGGTCGAGAAGCCCGACAACAACCACAACATCATTGGTACCAAATGGGTGTTTCGCAACAAGCAAGATGAAGATGGACAAGTAGTTCGCAACAAAGCACGTCTCGTCGCCCAAGGCTACACTCAAGTCGAAGGTATGGACTATGGTGAGACATATGCCCCCGTTGCTAGAATTGAGTCCATTCGCATCTTACTTGCTTATGCTAATCACCATGATATCACCTTGTACCAAATGGACATTAAAAGTGCTTTTCTAAATGGTGAAATTGAGGAGGAAGTTTATGTTAAGCAACCTCCCGGCTTTGTCAATCCTAAGAAACCTAATCATGTTTACAAACTTCACAAAGCTCTTTATGGTCTTAAACAAGCTACTAGAGCGTGGTATAAATGCTTGACCAAGTTCCTTATTGAAAAAAGCTTTGAAATTGGAAAAATAGATTCTACTCTTTTTACTAAAAGGGTTAATGGAGAACTATTTGTGTGCCAAATTTATGTTGATGATATTATATTTGGTTCGACCAACCCTCATTTTAGTGAGAAGTTTGGAAAGCTAATGTCGGAGAAGTTTGAGATGTCTATGATGAGTGAACTCAAATTCTTTCTTGGTTTGCAAATCAAGCAAACTAAGGAAGGTACCTTTGTTTCTCAAACAAAGTACACCAAGGACTTATTCAAGAAGTTCAATATGCAGGAATGCAAAGGTATGAATACACCCATGCCTACTAGTGGACATCTTGATTTGACCAAAGATGGTGAACCGGTTGATCAAAAGGTTTACGGCTCTATGATTGGTTCATTGTTATATCTATGTGCCTCTCGTCCCGACATTATGCTAAGTGTGTGCATGTGTGCACAATATCAAGCGGCCCCTAAAGAATGTCATCTTAAGGTTGTGAAAAGGATAGTGAGGTACTTAATACATACACCAAATTTTGGCATTTGGTATCCTAAGAGGTCTTCTTTCGATCTTGTCGGCTACTCCGATTCGGACTATGCCGGAGACAAGGATAATAGAAAGTCCACTTCGGGTACTTGTCAATTTCTTGGTAGATCTCTTGTGTCTTGGTCCTCCAAGAAACAAAACTCGCTATCCTTATCCACCGCCGAAGCGGAATACATTGCTGCTAGTTCATGTTGTGCTCAATTACTTTGGATGACCCAAACTCTTAAGGATTATGGGATATATGTGAAACATGTTCCATTGCTTTGTGACAATAAAAGTGCTATTAAGATTGCTCATAATCCTGTGCAACATTCTCAAACTAAGCATATTGAAGTTCGTCATCATTTCATTCGAGATCATGTTGCTAAAGGGGACATTGATCTTAAGCATCTTCGCACTGATAAGCAATTGACGGATATATTCACCAAACCGCTTGATGAGAAAGTCTTTTGCCGTTTGAGAGGTGAATTGAACATCATTGATGCTTCAAACTTGGAGTAGGAACTCCATTTGGATACATGCAAGGCATGAGCCTTTGACCAATCCTTGATATTTCTTTCATGATGCTATTTATATGTCTTGGATATACTTGCACCCTTGCATGCTATCTAACCCTTGTAGGTACTTGGATGAATCTAAATCTATGAGATTGCAACTCACTCACATCTTGAGCAATCTCTACATCACCAAGTCTCTACACAATGCTGGTTGAAAACAAGGAACCATGAAACTCTTCAAACATATTCTTTGACAAATTCTACATTAAGTTTTATGATTGTCATTTTGGATACACAAGTGCTCTTCCTTGCAAAACTAACCCATGTAGGTAGATGAACTCAAATTCCAAGTGGTGCTCCCAACTCTTGATGAGCTACATCAACCTTGAGCAACCCACACAAGTTCAACTACATGATCAAGATCAACACCACCACCCAAGGTATGTTATTCCATCTTAGAGAAGCTTTACTCCAAGTCATGGGTCAAAGCAACTCAACATGATGAGAATACATCAAGATGCTTAAATGAAAAATGGTAACCCCATTTTGAGCTTAAACGATGAGTGTGACCTATGATCAAGTGCCCGCACTTGACTCCTAAGTCAATATACTCTAATATAGGTGACTTTGTCGCCGACCAATTCTAGATGAAGTTCTCTTGTGTTTCTCCATGCTCTTGCATTTGTCTCGTGCATATTTGTTTCCCCTTTCAAAAAAAACTTCATCTAGATTTCTTTTCTGTTTATTTTTGTTCTGCATTCCCTGCATCCAATTCATTGCAAATCCTTCAGTTAATTCCCTGCAAATCCTTGTGAGATCTTACTTGCCAAGTGAGCTGAGGTGACAAGTGTTTTCTCTGTGATGAACTCGGTCACACCGGTCTGTTGCTTTCGGTCCAACCGAATCCTTTCGGTGCAACCGAAGCACACAACTCGGTGCCACTGATCTCACTGCAGAAAAGACAACTTGCCACTTATTCCTGCATTCTTTTTGCTCCAGCTCCACTCAATTATTCTTGTCCTCTACCAGCATCACATTCAACATGCTGCTTTGCTCTATGACTCAAGGACCAAACCCATTTGTAACAAAAATCCAGAAGAGCCCTTCTTGGAAATTGATGTCAAAGGGGGGAGAGAGATCACATCAAAGCTTAATCACTTTGACAGGGGGAGAGAGTTCTTCAACAGGGAGAAAGAGGAATCACATCAAAGACCCCAGATGCTTGGTGTTCAAGAGGAGAGAAGTCACATGTCTTTAAGAGGGGAAAGACATGTTCATATTTGGTTGTTTGCATTTGCTCTGATTTTCTTTGCTCTAATTTTCCTCAAGGGCATGTTCAAGAGGAAAGAACCTGACGTTCCTATCAAGAAGATAAATAAGGGCATGTACAATGCATAGCCTCAAGGTGATGCCTCGCATGCCATGTAGGATCGGATATGACGTAAAGTAGGTTTCGATAGGGAAACGGGATCCTCTCCAGGAGGCGGGTGCTTGAAGAGAAAAAATATGGTCCGGTGACAAAAGCTGAAAAGATTGGCGTGAAAAGTAGAGATGCATGTGTACTAGAGTCTTTATTTTCTATTTTTTAATGAGGCCCACTAGTGACAGCTTGCATTGGGGAGAAAATAAATAAATGTAGATGCCTCAAATTACTTTTTATTATGGGGCATATATATCTATATGCCACCATTGTACATGCCCTTCCACCCACACGCTTTGCTCAGGAAAAAGTGATCCAATGACGTTGAATGTACCCTTTGCATCGGTCTCCTCTCACCATGTTACCCTGCCCTCCCCGGGAAGTGGGACTCGATCATTCCCATGGCATCGAACATCTGGCGCTGTGTGACACGGAGAAGAGAACAAAATCTCAAACCCTGCTGCACGTGAACGAGTTTATTTAGAACTTTGAACTAACAACAAAGACTAGCAGCTCCCGTGCGTGCGTGCGTGCATGCCCGCGCTTGAACTCGAATTTTTTGGGTACCCAAAATACTTTAAACATCAAAATCAAATATGAGAATCTTTTGCAGCAGTGCCTTGATCTGGTTTGGAACGACGATCCGCATGTGGTCTGTGCTCTGATGTCTGATCAGGCAGCCGCGCTGTAAAAGGCGACTGATCCTGAATGTTAGGTGGCGCTGGTAGTGATGACGGCGCCGACGGACTGGGACACCCACCCAACACGAGCAAAGCATATGTACGTGTGTGCCTTCCGCGCCACGCGCGAGTACACGACGCGCGCGCGCGACAACTTCGTCACGCCTCGGTGGGTCACAGAGAGGAAAAGAGACCCATCCCGGATGATCGGCACTAATTAATTCCGGGGCGAGAGGCGTGGAGGATAGCGACGCGGCCAACAGTTCCGGCTTGCGGGGCCGGCTGAGATCGCCGGGATCACGAGAAAACGTGCTCGCTCGCCCCCACCTAAAGGCAAAAGCAGCAGGAGCCAGCCACCGCAGCACAGCACTAGACCTCGCTCCGCCCCCATACTCCTACTCACCTCCTACTACGGCACCCAGCACGGTCATCCACCTCGCCGAAGCAGAGTAGCCATGGCCGCGCCCCCAGCGATCCCGCGCCGCGGCCTCTTCATCGGCGGCGGGTGGCGCGAGCCCACCCTGGGCCGCCGCATCCCCGTCATCAACCCGGCCACCGAGGACACCATCGGTTCGTTTCGCCGCCCCCCTCTGCACTTCCGCCACATCGTTTTCTATGTGCCGGGCGCTACCAGTACCACTCCTATGCTGTATCAGTACCGTACTGACTTCAGCTTGTTGGTTTGCTGTGTGGTTTGGTGATCGGTGAAGGCGACATCCCGGCAGCCACCGCGGAGGACGTCGAGCTCGCCGTCGCGGCGGCGCGGTCTGCGTTCTTGCTCGACGGTGGGAGCCGCTGGGCGCGTGCTTCCGGGGCGACGCGGGCCAAGTATCTGAACGCGATCGCTACTAAGGTGCCGATCTCTTATGTTTCTCTGAATCTGAGGCCAGCTTAATCTCCCTCGAGTTAGATGTACACATGTTCAGAAAAGTTAGATGCATACACGTAGTTGTCAGTTCCACTATCTCATTGCCCCGTGAGTGAACTTGGTTTCGGGTTCGGGAGCTGAAGGAAAGAATACCCTTAGTGCTGCACATTTCTGGTAGAAAAGTTTGATCTAGTCCGATTATACATCTTCATTGCATCATTTGAGCTCTATAACTGCTAGAAACGGTCGCTAGTAAGAAAAAACATCAGATCCTTGGGTTGATGGATCCTTTCATAAAAGTCTTAGGTTTGGTAGTTGTTTATCAATAAGTTACAACTTACAAGTATGTTCCGAAAAGAAGTTTGCCCCAAAAAAAGTTCCGAATAATCCAGAGGTGGAGGGTGCATACCTGGTTGATGGCTCCACTAATCCTCTGTATCATGTGGTTTGCGAAGATGATCCATTACGATGAATTAAATGTACCAACTTCAGTCTGTTTTCAAAGTAGGAATTCAAATTCAGCATCCAATCAAGATACTGAGGGATGGCACCCTCCTTCTCTTGGGAAACAGCAAATCCTGCTGAGATTTAGAGGCTGTTTGGTTGAAAACTAGTGGCGCCACATTTGTTTAGCCGCACTTGCGGCGCGCCACAGAGTGTGGCGTTGAAAATGAGCGCCGCAGAGTGTGGCGAGAAATCAACTGCAAAATACACTGCGCGTCTGTGGCGAGCCTAACTTTAGGAGGCAACCAAACGGCGGCCTAGGGAGCTGTGGCGCGCCGCACCTTTTGCGTGGCAAGGTGCGGCCGGCAACCAAACAGCCCCTTAAACTCCACACACTATACATTACTACACTTTGCACAATCACGCTGAACATTTGGCTGGTTGTTGAAAATTATCAGATTTGTTACTCTTTTTATTGTAAACTACATGACTGTTTTTTTTTACATATGTTGCAAGTATCGTAGGAGATAGTCTCACAGCATCATATGCAACAGAAAATTGTTCTTAATTTTGGCATGTTAGTCTGTCATACTCCGATACAAAAGCTTTAGCTCTAAGGAGTGGAATCTGGCAAGATGATAGATTTTTTCATTCAGAACATGGTGTTTCTGTTATAATGAAACCAATTTTGAAACTGTTGGACTGCACCAATTTCAAAGGTGAAGGCACTCTACATATAGATCTTTGCATTTGGCATCAATTTCATATATACATGTAGCATGCGTAAGATTTACCAAATTTGTGCTGTCTTGCTGCATCGAAATGGAAGACAGAGAGCTGGAATTTTTGTTAGCACGAGAGAGTTTCCTATGGTCACTGCTTTGAATAATGGATGTTTGTCTGTTAATTAGTATGTTTGTTACTGCCAGTAATTTTCTTGAAATATTGGATGCTGGGGCAGATTAAAGAAAAGATATCGTATCTGGCATTGCTGGAGACAGTTGATTCTGGAAAGCCCAAGGACGAAGCAGTTGCGGACATGGTATTTTCAATTATTCACGTTATAATCTTTAGTGTGTCTAAAGACGCTCCATGTTTTGTTTGATGATTTTCCATCCTATCTTAGGACGATGTCGCTGCATGCTTTGAGTTCTATGCTGGTCTGGCTGAAGCCTTAGATGGTAAACAACATGCGCCAATCTCTCTGCCCATGGAAGAATTCAAGACCTATGTTCTTAAAGAACCCATCGGGGTTGTTGGACTCATCACTCCCTGGTATATATTGCAACCATTTCTCCTGGATTTTGATCCACACTATATGTGGATATCATAGCATTTTTTTATAGGTTCACTTGTTATTTCTTCTTCTTAAGAGTTCTTAAGCTGTTGTCCTTGAGATTCCAAGGTCTTATAGTTCATGGCAGATCTTTTCTTCTTCCATGGTATTGAATATTAAATCTTATACGAGTACAGGCTAAACCACTGGTCATTTGTTTTACTTTTTAAATGGAAACAACAGGTCATTAATTAACAATCGAATTAAGATAATTCTGCATTGGTTGCCTGATCAATTTGGTAACTTGGTATCTTTGAAGTTAATAGTTCTAAACTTCTAATTACTTTGCTTTCTCTTGTGCAAATGAAGGAACTATCCTCTGTTGATGGCTACTTGGAAGGTTGCACCTGCCCTGGCTGCTGGGTGTACAGCTGTGTTAAAACCATCTGAGCTGGCTTCTCTGTAAGGCCCGATGCCTTTTAGTTAAGTCCAATCCTTCGAATTATTATTGTATCCATGACTATTTTTTTCCAAAAACAGAACTTGCTTAGAGCTCGGCGCAATATGTGAAGAGGTAGGACTGCCTTCAGGAGTTCTGAACATAATTACTGGTCTGGGCCCTGATGCTGGTGCTCCAATAGCTTCACATCCCCATGTGGATAAGGTCAGACCTATTCTTTGAATATGAATTGTCATATGCTCATGGATATACCAAGTTGTAATCTTATATGATCACCCTCAGTCTTCAAGCTTCTAAGCTTCTAAAATTATCTTTCGATCCTTTCTGTAGATTGCTTTTACAGGAAGTACCGCAACTGGTAAGACGATAATGACCGCTGCTGCTCAAATGGTTAAGGTGTGTTCTCTATATATTTCAGTTGCTAGAACTTGTGATGTTCTGTGCTTCGGCTAAAGAGCCGATGCAAGTAACCTGTGAATTAGGCATCTATGTTTCCTTTATTCTGATACTGTTGTGTATTATCTTCTTCAACAGCCTGTTTCATTAGAGCTTGGTGGCAAAAGTCCTCTTGTTATCTTTGATGATGTTGCTGACATTGACAAAGGTATCTTCCTCTCATGGATGTTGCACTATGCTCCTAATCCATTTTTTCCACTTTAACTCAGTTCATAATCTCTGGGTTATGGAAGAACAATTGCCAATTTTACATATTCCATTGATACTTGGTCTTAGCTAATTTGTGGATTGGTGTGCTGAAGTCTTGCTGAATTTGAAACAGCTGTTGAATGGGCCATGTTTGGTTGTTTTTTCAATAGTGGTCAAGTTTGCAGTGCAACTTCTCGTCTACTTCTCCATGTATGTATGCTCTCCTGGATTTTATTTTATTTGGAAAATCAGCCATTTTCTAATAGATGACATGAAGATCCACTCTTTCACAGGAGAAAATTGCAGAGCGATTTTTAGATAGACTAGTTGAATGGGCAAAGAACATAAAAATCTCAGACCCACTGGAAGAAGGTTGCAGGCTGGGTTCAGTCATCAGTAAAGGGCAGGTAACTCAAATGGAGCGTATTGCACTTTTGTAGCTTGGATGCAAATATGTACATTTTGGTAAACCTATTCACACTTTGGTGTGAAATTGAACTTAAAACCGATAATCCCTCTTCGAGATAACGGGGATGACCTGCAATGCAATAAATTGTTAACTGTTGACTTTCTCTTTTGCAACTACTCCCTCCGTCCCAAAATAAGTGACTCAGCTTTGTACTAACTTTAGTACAAAGTTGAGTCACTTATTTTGGGACGGAGGGAGTATTTAGCTTGTATATCCAGTTATGCTTTTGCAACCACCTTAGAGTTCCCTTACAATAGACAACCATTTCTTTTCTTATTTCAGTATGAAAAGATTAAGAAGTTCATCTCAACAGCAAGAAGTGAAGGTGCTACAATTTTGCATGGGGGTGACCGACCAAAGGTAAGCATTGATCACTACATTATATTACATGCTCTTGTCTCTCGGTTATTCATCCAAGCTACGTTTGTGAAATGGCAGCATCTCGGAAAAGGGTTCTTTATTGAACCTACTATTATAACAGACGTTAGCACATCAATGCAAATTTGGAGAGAGGAAGTCTTTGGACCAGTCATCTGTGTCAAAGTATTTAAGACAGAGAGCGAAGCCGTAGAGCTTGCAAATGATACCCAGTGAGTTAACTGATTTGCGCAAGCCTGAAGAAAAAACTTCCATGCTTATATCACTCCCTTGACTTCCCTACCATTTTATTTTCAGCTATGGCTTGGCTGGTGGTGTGATCTCTGATGATCTAGAGAGGTGTGAGCGCATTGCAAAGGTAGATTCAAGTTGAACTCTGAACATGCACGTAAATTTTGAATGTGTGATGAGATCGAAGTATTTGGTGAGCTGATAGGTAAACGTACAAACCCACACCTGCAGGTTATTCACTCGGGCATTGTTTGGATAAACTGCTCGCAACCGACTCTGGTTCAAGCTCCGTGGGGAGGGAACAAGCGTAGTGGTTTTGGCCGGGAGCTAGGAGAATGGTGAGTTGACTTCATGAGCGCTATGGTTCACAAACTGCAGCTAGTATCCTCTGAACCATCTTTGCTGTTTTGCTTTCAGGGGCCTCGAGAACTACCTGAGCGTGAAGCAAGTCACCAGGTACTGCAAAGATGAGCTATACGGATGGTACCAGCGCCCATCCAAGCTGTAGATGACTTGAGATGAGGCATTCATGTCATGAGAATGGAGCCTCGTTCACTGAAAAGGCGAGTTCTATCCTGGCTGGGACTTCTGTACAGTGCTTTCGCAATAAGCCATTATGTGGCAAACTTGGTTATGATAGTGTCATCGAGCCTGTGACAGATGCGGTTGGTCAAAAACTTGCTAAAGTAAAAAACGGCATTACGTTCTTCTGCTTTCGTTATATCTGTTTATGTTATTTCATTGCAATTTGTTGTTGATTGCTTACCAAGCTGTCCGCTTGGTTATATCTGTTTATGTTCTTTTGGTGAGAGTTCATGTGGTGCATTTCTGAGGCTCTCTTGTAAACCTCGGGTGGGAAATTTTTATGCCTATATAAACTCTTGGACCTACAACGTGAGAATGAGGGCTTCCAAGCTTTGGCGACCATCGACGGTAAATCAAAGGGGGGGCACTGCTAAATGCTAATTCATGTTGCTTCGATACATGGCGGTTGAGAGTCTCGGGGTGTTTGAGATATCTTGCGAGTATGGTGGTCGCTTTGGCTGGACATATGCTGCATCTGGTGGTTTTGGGCCTTGGCGCTCTTGTTTTGGGCCTCAGCGCTCGTGTGTCAGGCTTAGACGATGTGTTAAACCCTTCATCTAGCTCTAGGTCTTGTTTCTTTTGTGTTTGTATTTGATTTTTTCTTGGCTTTCCTTAATTAATCAAGATGTGTATTTGTTGTTTTCAGTAGTTCACAATATTTGTTGTTTTCTGGCACTCGTGTTATTTTTCTATGGTTATTAAATTCTTTTGGGATATTGCGGCCTTAAATAAAACTAATACAAAATATAATTAAGAAAATACCCCCCCCCCCCCCCCCCCCCCTCTCCTTGTATTATTCAGATTCCAGAAAGTGTTTGTCCAAGCTATAGTAGGTTGTTTAATAGTCGGATTTTGTTGTTATCAAACTCATCGAGCGGAGGCAACATGGCTGCACCGACGGAGGTGAACTCAAGCGGAGCCAGAGGCGATGACAACACGTGGATGTTGCCGGTATGGCGGAGATGACCCTGGATCGAGTGAGAAGAGGCGACGACAGGGTGTGGGGAGGAATTATAGTTTGTGCCTCCTTCGGTTCATGGGAATAGAAATGTTATAGAAAATTAGATGACATGTATGTTAATTTCTATAGAGAAAGAAAAGTCACTATGGATCTCATAGGAATAAACTTTTTCATTGGGTCTAGGCTAATATTTTTTTTAGAAAGATTGGTTCCTATCCTACGATAGAAATAGGAATCACTCATACAAACCAAAATGGCTCGAAAGGATGAACCAACCTATGATAGGATTGTTAGGAGGACAGTGGTATCCAGCCTAGTAGGGTTCAAGTGCTAGACGGTGCTCGCATTATTCATGGATTTATTTCAGGCCTTCGACGATGTTCATTCAGTGGAAGGAGACATTCCCGTCGACTACGAGGCGTCTGTGGTGACTTCATAAAATCTCAAGATGCTATGCCAACTCAGTCTCTCAGAGGTGTTCATAGGAGCAGTGTATATGTTTGTGTATGTGAGCGATTTCGATTGCACCATGTTAAGAAAATGGCTCCAAAGGAGATTTTGCTACAAAATTTCTATCCTCTAGATTTAAAAAAAAAATCCTCTATCCAAAGGAAGACTTAGGATTGAAGTTCGATTGAAAGGTGTATCACCGGAGCCTAGGGGGCTTGGATGAATTGTCATACCCGGAAGCGTCTCCGAAAAAGCTTGGCAAAGAATAATGGTTCTATAAGTTCGAAATAGTCATTTTAGAGTAGGCAATGGCCGCTTTCTTTGTTACGATTCAACCCCGGAGCTCAGCTCGGGATAGATCCTCTAAACAATGTTCGCTGCCTCGAGATGTGCTCATTGACAACCAAAGTAGCAACCACAACATCATCATCGTCGGACAATTCTTCGGGCAATGATGAACATATGATGTTGTAAAAAAACTAATCCGAGCTATTGGCCATGAACCTTCAAAGTAATGAATCCATACCTTACTAGACAGCGGCGGGCATGGACAAGCCTCAGTCGGGCCGAGCAAACGGCTGAACACCTTGCGTGGACGAGTCGCCGCCGGTGAATGGCACGTCGATGGAGACTGAGGCAGCAGTGCTGTCGAACCCCGCATCCTCCGGCGGTGACCTCGGAGGTAGGGGTATGCCGAGGGCTGGCGGCGACCCTGGCAGGCGGGCCTTGTACTACTTCGTCGGCGACAAGAAGCGACCACAACGACGGCAGAGTGGACGTCGATGGATGCGGTGTCGGTGGGGCCGTTGGTGGATGCGGCGGCGGGGGCTAGGGCGGTGGCGAAGAGGCAGGAAGCCGGGCGACGGTGACGATGGTGAAGAGGCCGAGGGTGGTGGGTGGGGAAGAATGGCATGTGTGCTACCGACAGACGGGCCAGAGGAGGACACCGTGGGCGTCCATGATGCAAATCCAACCCAAATTTTAAGCTGAAAATGGGTCCAAACGGACAGCAAAACAGGCGCGTCTATTTGTGTCAGCGCGTTGGACCGTGTTTTTGATCAGCACAGACCCAAACCGAGGAGGGCGGACCAGACACGTCGGCGCGTTGGAGTTGCCCTCAGAAGAGAGCTCTGGTGAGCGAAGGTCGAAGAAACAGATGAGCTCAATCCAACGGTTCGGCCAAATCAATTGAGTTCGAACACAGGCGACTGCCCATATTTTCAACTGATCAACGAGTTTGAACAAGCAAACGGCAAACCGATGCCGCCTTCTCTCCCTCTTCTCACCCCGACGAGTCTGGGCCTCCTCTACCGCTTCCTAGCCTCGCCGTCCTCGGCGCCCCCGCCGCTGCCCGTGCTCCTCCGCCTGCACGCTCTCGCTGCCACCTCGGGCCTCTGTTCCCGCCCAGACTTCGCCGCCAAGCTCGTCTCCGCCTACTCCACCTCCGGCCGCCCCGGCCTCGCCGCCCTCGCCTTCTCCGCCTCCCCCTGTCCCGACACCTTCCTCTGGAACTCCCTCCTCCGCTCCCACCATTGCGCCTCCGACTTCGCCTCCGCGCTCTCCGCTCACCGCCGCATGTGCGCCTCTGGCGCGCGGCCCTCCCGGTTCACCGCGCCCATCGCCGCCTCCGCGGCCGCCGAGCTCGCGGCCCTCCCGGTCGGTTCCTCCGTGCATGCCTACTCCGTCAAGCTCGGCCTCCTGGTAGGCGATGGTTCCCTCGCGGTCTCGTCGTCGCTGGTGTACATGTATGCCAGGTGCGGCTGCATTGACGACGCTATGAAGCTGTTCGACGAAATGGCTGAGAGGGACGTCATCACGTGGACCGCGGTGGTCTCTGGGTGCGTTAGGAATGACGAGTGTGAGAAGGGGATGAGATACTTGGTGCAGATGGTTAGGCTAGCGGGTGATGGCGGCGCGAGGCCAAATTCACGGACAATGGAGAGTGGGTTGGAGGCTTGTGGAGTGCTAGGCGAGCTGTCTGCTGGGAGATGCTTGCACGGGTACACGGTGAAGGAAGGGATTGGAGATTGTGCGTTGGTGGTTTCCGCACTTTTCTCAATGTACTCAAAGTGCGATAGGACTGAGGATGCATGTGTTTTATTCCCGGAGTTGCCAGAAAAAGATGTGGTCACCTGGACTAGCTTGATTGGAACCTATTGTAGGAGAGGACTTGATAGGGAGGCCGTGGAGTTGTTCCAGGAGATGGAGGTGTCTGGTCTGCAGCCAGATGAAGTTCTTGTTAGCTGTGTACTTTCAGGGTTAGGGAACAGTGGGAATGTGCGTAGGGGGAAGGCATTTCATGCAGCTATAATTAAGAGAAACTCTGGAGACAATTTGTTGGTTGCCAATGCTTTGATTTCAATGTACGGGAAACTTGAGTTGGTAGATGCTGCAGGCAAAGTTTTTGGAATTTTGCATCAACGAGATGCAGAATCATGGAGTTTGATGGTTGTATTATACTGCAAAGCTGGACTTGATGTCAAATGCTTGGAGTTGTGCCGAGAAATGCATTGTAGAGATCATGATGAATTTTTGTGTGATATCAACAGCTTGGTTTCCACAATCTCTTCTTGTTCACGGCTAGGAAAACTGCGGTTAGGTCAATCAGCTCATTGTTTTTCGATCAAGTGCTTGCTTGATGAAATTTCAGTTGCCAATGCATTAATTGGCATGTATGGAAGGTGTGGGAAATTTGACCTTGCATACAAAATATTTGGTGTGGCCAAAGTGAGGAGGGATGTTGTCACCTGGAATGCACTCCTATCCAGCTATTCACATCTAGGACATTCAAATGATGCCCTGTCACTATATGATCAGATGCTCACTGAAGGTGTCCAACCAAACTCTGCAACCTTGATTACTGTCATTTCAGCTTGTGCAAATTTGGCTGCACTGGAACATGGTGAACTGATACATTCTTATGTGAAAGATATGGGGTTGGAATCTGATGTATCTATTAGTACATCACTTGTTGACATGTATACTAAATGTGGGCAGCTGGGAATTGCAAGAGGAATTTTTGATTCTATGCTCGTACGGGATGTTGTTACATGGAATGTGATGATAGCAGGCTATGGGATGCATGGCGATGTGAAGCAAGCACTGCAGTTATTTAGTGAGATGGAGAGAGGAACTATTAAGCCTAACAGCGTCACTTTTCTTGCCATTCTGTCTGCTTGCTGCCATGCAGGGTATGTTGATGAGGGCAGGAAGCTGTTCATCAGAATGGGGGAATACTGCCTTGAACCTAACCTGAAGCATTACGCATGTATGGTGGATCTCCTAGGGAAATCTGGGCATCTTCAAGAAGCAGAAGATATGATTTTGGCTATGCCAATACAACCTGATGGTGGGGTATGGGGGACTTTGCTTAGTGCCTGCAAAATGCATGACAATTTCGAGATGGGGTTAAGAGTTGCAAAGAAGGCTTTTGCTTCTGACCCAGGAAATGATGGGTACTATATTTTAATGTCCAATTCATATGGCAGTGCTGAAAAATGGGAAGAGATAGAGAGACTGAGGGACACGATGAAGAATCATGGAGTGGAAAAAGGTGTGGGCTGGAGTGCGGTTGATATTTGGGTGTGAGTTAACAGTTATGGCATAACTACAGCCGAGACTATAGAAGGGTAAATAACTAATTGACCGCATTAGCTCATTTACATAAATTCTGGAATCAGCTTTAGAGAATATAATGACCGGCTGACTGCTACCGGTGCAAATGGTTAAGGTCTGTTGCAAGAGCCAAGAAGTTTGTGAATTATGCATCCATTGTGCATTTATCTTCTTCAATAGTCCGTCTCATTAGAGCGTGGCGGCAAAAGTCCTCTTATTATCCGAGGTGATGTTGCTAATATTGGCAAAGGTATCTCCCTCCCTTGGATGCCGTATTATGCTCCTAATCCATTTAGTTCCATTTAAACTTATAGTCCATAATTCTTTGGGTTATTGAAAAACAATGTTGATTATACATTTATGCATAATTAGTACCCCCTCCGTCCCATAATATAAGATCTTATTACATCCAATATGTGAGTATATTGGATGTAATAAGATCTTATATTATGGGACGGACGGGGTATTAGCTAATTGCATAGTGCTGTAATAAATTCTTGCTGAATTTAAAACAGATGTTGAGTGGGCCATGTTTGTCTGTTTTGTGAATGCCATTCAAGTTCGCACTGCAACTTCTCATTCACTTCTCCATGTATCTAGGTCCTCCTGGCTGTTTTGGACATCATGCTATTTTCTAATACATGACATGATGATTCACACTTCTGCAGAAGAAAATTGTCTAGCGAATTTCATGTAGGCCATTTGGATGAGCAAAAGTGTATGAAAAATGTTCAGAACCACTGGAAGAAGATAGCAGGTAACTCAATTGGAACCTATTCCACTTTTGGAGTTTGCTTGCAAATGTGTATATCTGGAACTATTTTTGCGCATACGACATTACTCCCCGCCTCCTCAAGCAGCTCGTCTTTGAGCTGAAAATCCTGGATCTTTTCTTTCTATTGTACCAAAAATTCTGAACACCACTTGCTACTGTGCCCCAAGACTTCATTTGCCTCAGGATTATCTGAACGTGATAAATCAACGCTAATGCTGGTGGCGCATCTGGTGGATCAACATGGAAGCGCTTCAAAAGACTCGCATGAAAAAGATTGTGAATATGAACCCGTGCTGGAACGCCCAGTTTATATGCTATTGTCCCCACACGGCCCATAAATACAACAAATTGACTGGAGTTAACCTACATCTAAAGAGACATCATTGGTTTTGTAAAACAGAGTGTATAGTGGTCTAGCTGGATCAGAACTCGTTCATTAGTGACATCAATTGCTCATTTACATAGAGCCTGATTCAGCTTTGGGAATGATGCATGTAAGTTTCTTCACATTTTATAATGGTTCGATCCTAAAGGCTATGCCCGTAAAGGAAGTAAACACTTCTTGGGGAAAATGCCCCTCATTGATTTATTGTCTCATCCATATGTAATACAAGAGGTAATTCTTCATGGTTCAGCCAAGGTGGATGGCATGCTTACTGAATACTGATACGTTTGCATCATAGCACTGAGCCCATGCCGCTGGATCGTGATCAGTCACGAGATCTTTTGCCATGATCACAAGAACTGTTATGATGCTCCAACTGTTAATGTCAAAGCACCGTACAAACGTGAAGATGTACGCCCCACAACTCACTATTCCATGTTTACTTAGAAACTACTTCCTCCGTTCCTAAATATTTGTCTTTCTAGAGATTTCAATAAGTGACTACATACGGAGCAAAATGAGTGAATCTACACTCTAGAGTATGTCTATATACATCCATATATGGTAGTCCATTTGAAATCTTTAAAAAGACAAATATTTAGGAACGGAGGGAGTAGTTGTTCTTCTTCCACCATCTCTTGCATGCGGGCCAGCGCATCAGCGGACTTTTTTTGTTTGTCGGGGCTTTTTTCCCTTCTACTGATTTTCGGAGTTTTTTTCATTTGTTTCTTTACTTTTTTTCCTTTTTTTTCTTTCTTTTACCTGTTTATAAATTCATGAATATTTTAAAATTCATGTTTATTTCTAAATTTGTGATTTTTTTAAATTCAGACATTTTAAAAAGATACCATTTTTAAAAATAAATTCCTCAACATTTTTCAAATTTCATGAACTTTTTAAAACTTAAGAACATTTTTTGAATCTCTGGACATTTTTGTATCAATAATATAGGTTTAAAATCTGTTATTTATCTTCAATAATATATTTTTAATCTGTTGAAGAGGAAAAATAGAGGAGAAAATCAGGAGTAACAGCATTTTTTTTTTTAGGATAACGGGTGCTTGTTGGGTGCAGCCGAGAGCAAGGAATGACAGTGCCTGGCGCGCCTGCCAACTTCCGAATGGAGGACTCGACTCGATTTTTGGGCTTCAGATATGTGTGGGCGGCGGGCGCGTTACATACACACAAATCTGACCCATCGGCGCATACGGCCCAACCCACATGTGACAGCCTGGCTTCGGGATACCCCTGGTTTCTCCGACCGACACCGAGCACCCCCGGGTCCCCATTCCTCTCCCATTCCCAGGCACCGATCCTGCTCCTTCCTCTGGGTGTTTGTCTATGGGCGAATCTCTCCGGCAACGGCGACCTCTCTTCCCCTGCGCGTCCCTCTTCCGACGTTGCCACTCCGTCGTCCATCGCTACCAGATCGACGACCGCCCCTTCATCCTCTCCGGTCTCTGCAGATCTACGCCGGCGGCCCGCCTTACCGACGGTTCTTCCTAGCCACGGTGGGTTCCTTTACTTTCCTTTCTCTACACCCCCTTATTTTTTGTTCACGGCATAACCCCCGAATCCGGACAACCGCTGACCCCGTGGCTAGTAGGCAAAACAAGTAAAATTCCGTTGAACGTTCGATTTTTCTGTTGTATATTAGATTTGAGAAGTTGGCAATATGTTCTCTCCTTCCGAATGCTAGATGTTTCATTACCTCACTGGTTGTTGGGGGCAATCAATTGTAGGTTTCATTTTTCATGTTTTGCGATTATATATCAGTTTAGCATAAACTTGTACAGCTAGAATTATTGTGCTCATGTCGTATATATAGTACGTACAGTACTGGTTACAATATTTTCGATTGGCTTTCACTCAAGAAAGATTGGAGTGGTTAACGATAAATGAATGCGTTGGAGATCAACAACATGTACGTGATGCATTATCAATAAAGAGTTGGGGTGTCATAGTTCGGTTTGTGCTTTTGAGTAAATATGTTCTTATGCCAGACTGCAGATCAAAGCTGAAAATGGGATATATTTGAAATAATTATTCTATGCCTAAAAAGGGAACGTTTTGTTTCGTGAGAATGTGCTTTCTTGAACTCCAGAGGTTTGGTGTTCCTTAATAAGTATATTGATCAACAACACAAATAGGACCATGTTTTGCTGTGAAGTTGAACATCTACCCTTGAAGGCACCATAGTCAATGCTTATTGTGGTATTGTGTCAAATCAGTTTGATCATAGCAACTACTCGTGGTAATCGGTTGGATCATTTGGTTGTGACTCAGAAACAAATGTAGTTTCCATTACTGCCGGTATTATTTGAAAGCTTATTTGTTAATCAAATTGATCATTTATTTCGTCTATCATTCTTGTGTAGTTCACACTCCCAACTACAACAGACATCACATTTCCAAATTATTATTGATCTGGAAGATGGAAGCTATTTTTTTATGGACTACCCCCTCCGTCCCATAATGTAAGATCGTTTTGCAAGCTGTTTTAGCTTGCAAAACGATCTTATATTGTGGGATGGATGGAGTATGTTCTAGCAATAGCCATTAGTCTAGGTATACTCTTCTACGTTTATCATCCTTGCAGATTCAGATTATAGTGAATTAAAGATAGCAGTAGTCGTGCTACTTGAGTTTTTGACTGGGCATGAATTGATCAGTATTTGTTTAACCATCTCTTATTAATAGGCACTTCTGGTTCACTCTTTGGTTTCTAGCTGAAGTCCCATCCTAGAGGGGTAGAGGCATTCCATTTCCTTCAGTTCAGTGATTGAGAATGGAAAATGGATTTCCTGGCGAAGTTCTGAAGGCTGTTTTCCCTCTACTGGATGGTAAAGACTTGGTCTTTTGCATGCTTGTATGCCGCCAATGGTGCGAAATTGCAAAGGATGATTACTTCTGGAAATGCATCTGCTCACGGAAATGGCCTTCCATCTGCAAGCAGCCTCCTTCTGACACAAACTTCCAAAAGCTCTATTTAACATTCTCCAAGCCACGGAAGACAGTACACCTTCCTGTACCTAAGCTCACTTTTGAGGATCTGGTGTTTTACATTGACATGTGGCTTGAGGGATCACTAATCTTCTCTCAAGCAGTTTCAGGCTGCATCCTTCGAGCAGGTTTACAGAACACACCTGGCGGCATACCAGATGTACTTGTTGCACATCTGAATGCCGCAGACTGCATTTTGATGATGGAAGTCAAACCCAAGCTGACAGTCCCTATGGGGCCAGCCATCACCGTGTCTGTTCTTGCCCACCGCAAGGACACCAACAAGATGACTTGCATAATCAATACGTCGAGTTTTGATTACATTGACAGCAATGCAGCACGGGCGTTGGCATATGAATATCTCAGGTTTTCGCCCAGACACCCTTTCATATCAGACATCCGGGCCTGGATGTCCTTGCTTTTCCTGTATAAAGGAACAAACTCTATAGAGGTATTTGGTATTGAACTAGATTTTTGTGATGCGGCAAGGTCCGAGCCTGAGATCTTGTGGCTCTTAGACATGCTTGATTGGAAATAGAAGCTACTCTTTAGTTGTGATTTGAGCCTTTGAGGCATGTAAAGAATGTTCATGATATGTTGATCATCTACTGTTGTATTACTGAAATATATGCTTTAAGATGTTGGAATAAAATGGCGATGTGAGCCCATTGATTTTCTATACCGTTCATGATTTGGTATCGACTGATTTAGCCAGCAAGGTGTTGAAGACTGCCTTTTGGCCCATAGTAGATTTGGTTTCTATGGATAATTGCTTGTGCTAAATCAACAACAATTAATATGGATCGGAGGGAGTATATTATATTAGCCTGCTATTGTGTGCCCATCATTTGTTCATTGGTGCATTCAAATTTTCGCGAGTTTTTTAGCCTGGCATTTCATTGTTGTTGTTTTTTGACTTTGGCAAGGATTTCTAGCTTAGTATATTTGCTATTTCTCGTGAAATTTGGTGGAGAGGGGAGGAGCGGGAGCGTTAGGAGTGTTGTTCCCTTTCTAGGGAGCTTACAAAAACTCTAGCAGAGTTGCACTCTTCAAAACACTCCCATCAAATTTGGGAGTGTGCGAGACAGATGTACAAAATCAGAGTCACAATGTCTTGGCCTACAAAATGGTCTTTTCTCTTCTTTTCGTTCACACATTTGGATTAAACGTTTCATATCATTTCGAAAGCATCATGCACACAATTTTTAAACAAAATTGCATGAATAGAAGACAAAACATTATGCACATTCAACATGTACAAATCACATATCCCCGACGACTCCCCCATTCTTTGCACCGTCCTTTCCCCGGTATGTGCATAGTTGTAGGATCGAAAGTATGTCTAAAGGGGGTTGGGGGGGGGGTGTGATTAGACTACTTGACCAAATAAGACATAACATTTTTTTTGCAATTTTAGTTATGGACAAATTTTAGCAACTATGACAAGTCAAGCAACACCCTACACATGCAATTCTAAGAGTATAGCAGCGGAAAGTAAGACACTGCACATGTAAGTAAAGAAAGGGTTTGGAGAAGGCAAACGCAACGGGGACACGAAGATTTTTGGCGTGGTTCCGATAAGTGGTGCTATCATACATCCAGTTGATGGAGACTTCAACCCACAAAGGGTAACAGCTGCGTGAGTCCATGGAGGGCTCCACCCACGAAGGGTGAGGGAGTCCTGGATTAGGGGGTCCCCGGGCGTTCGGGCTATGTGACACGGGCCGGACTGATGGGCTGTGAAGATACAAGATAGACGGCCTTCCCCCGTGTCCGGATGGGACTATCCTTTGCGTGGATGGCAAGCTTGGCGTTCGGATAAGAAGTTTCCTTTCTCTGTAAACCGACTCTGTACAACCCTAGGCCCCTTCGATGTCTATATAAACTGGAGGGTTTAGTCCGTAGAGGCAATCATAATCATACAGGTTAGACATCTAGGGTTTAGCCATTACGATCTCGAGGTAGATCGACTCTTGTAACCCCTATACTCATCAAAGTCAATCAAGCAGGAAGTAGGGTATTACCTCCATTAAGAGGGCCCGAACCTGGGCAAACACCGTGTCCCTTGTCTCCTGTTACCTTCGATCCTCAGACGCACAGTTCGGGACCCCCTACTCGAGATCGGCCGGTTTTGACATTGACATTGATGCTTTCATTGAGAGTTCCACTGTGCTGTCGACAGAAGGTTCGATGGCTCGATCGATCATCTACAATGATGCTGTTTCGGGAGAGACTTTCCTCCCCGGCCAAATTTTCGTATTCGGCGGCTTCGCACTGCATGCCAACTCAATTGGCCACCTTGAACAGATCGAAAGTTATGCCCCTGGTCACCAGATCAGTTTCGGGAACCTAAATTATGTCGCTGATATCCGAGGAGACTTGATCTTCGAAGGGTTCGCGGCCCCGACCACCGCTCTGGCCTTAGATCCGGAGCAAACCATCAAGTCCGAAGATGGGAGTCTGGAGCCCACCGGACTCGCTGTTGCAAACCGCATTATCGAGGATCCGGAGGCGATCGTGTCCACGGCGAACTCGTAATCAATCCAGGTTCCCCCTATCATTGAAAGGCCGGACACGCCCCTGGACTCCAGATCCGAACTCTCGAAGTCCGCGCGAAGTAGGCATGGCCAGGAGGCTTTCACCCCGGCCAACCCCGCGGACTCTCGCTCCCACGTCCAAACCTCGCTCTTAAACGAGGCTCTGGACTTAATGCGATCCCTCGCCATTACAGAGGAATCACTTCCGAATTACGCCCGACCCGGACTAGGGGCTGAGAGCGGGGAATTTTATGTCCCACCCACCACCCACTTCATAGACACTGTCGAAGATTTAACCGACATGCTGGACTACGCCTCCGAAGACATCGACGACATGGACGACGATGCCGGAGACGAACAAGGCCAAGACCCACCGTTTACCGGACGTTGGATGGCCACCTCCACATATGACGTGTATATGGTGGACACACCCAAAGAGGATGACGACGACGGCAGGAAGGATCCGGTTGAGGACAAGCCTGCTAAAGCACCTCCAAAGCGTCGACGTCAGCGGCGCCGCTCAAAATCGCGTCGCGAAAAAGACAACAATACCGGCACCGGAGATAATAACACTCCGGAGAACGCCGAAGACCCCAAAGCCCCTGTCGAGCCAACATCCGAACAAGATGATTGGGAGGATGGGCAAGTTAACCCTAACGATCCAGTCAGGAACGAGGACTCAGAGATAGTAACTATATACCAATCTCTGAGGACGATGTGAGCCTCGATGACGAAGACTTTATCGTGCCAGAGGAACCACTCGAGAAGGAGCGCTTTAAGCACTAGCTAATCGCCACTGCGAGAAGCCTGAAAAAGAAGCAGCAATAGTTCCAAGCCGAGCAGGATACACTCAACGACAGATGGACCCAACTCCTGGCTGCCAAAGAGTACGACCTTCAACGCCCAACAAAGAGTTATCCGAAGCGTCGGCTACTTCGACAATTCGACGACGAGGCTGTCGAGCCCATACCGGCAAGATACGACCGTGCTGATGAACCAGACCGGCCGCCACGTGGACGAGATAAAGCGGCCACCTATGCCGAACACCAACTCGCACCACCTCGCCGTAGAGGCAGAGAGACAGCGGCTCCAAGATACACCTACGACCTACGGCAGGACCTGGACAATAGAGCAGGCCAAGCCAGATCGATCTATGGATCAAGGGGGCGTGCTCCAACGCGAGAGGACGGCCACTAGGCCTGGCGCGGCAGGCACAACCTCACTCGGGCCGAAAACCGCATACAGACTTCATCTGAACTGCGTCGTGACATCGCCCGATACAGAGGCGCCACACACCCCCTATGCTTCAACGATGAGGTAATGGAGCACCAGTTCCCAGAAGGGTTTAAACCCGTGAACATTGAATCATATGATGGAACGATAGATCCCGCAGTATGGATTGAAGATTTTCTTCTCCATATCCACATGGCCCGCGGTGATGATCTCCATGCCATCAAGTACCTCCCCCTAAAACTCAAGGGACCAGCACGACACTGGTTAAACAGCCTCCCAAAAAACTCTATTGGTAGCTGGGAAGATTTGGAAGATGCATTTAGAGACAACTTCCACCGCCGATGACCTTAGTCACATAGTCCAGCAACCCGTAGAATCAACCCGGAAGCTCTGGACCAGGTTCTTAATTAAAAAGAACCAAATTGTGGATTGTCCGGACGCCGAAGCCCTCGCGGCCTTTAAACACAGCGTCCGGGGCGAGTGGCTCGCCCGACACCTCGGCCAAGAAAAACCGAAGTCCATGGCAGCCCTTACCGCACTCATGACCCGCTTTTGCGCGGGAGAAGACAGCTGGCTCGCTCGTAGAAGCAACAGCACCAGCGACCCTGGCACCTCTGAAGCCAGAGATGGCAACGACAAGCCACGACGCAACAAACACAAGCGTCGAAGCAATAACGAAGATACCGAAGACACGGCGGTTAACGCCGGATTCAGTGGCTCTAAACCCGGTCAGCGGAAGAAGCCATTCAAAGGAAACACAGATGGTCCATCTAGTTTGGACAAAATACTAGATCGGCCTTGCCAGATTCATGGCACCCCTGACAAGCCTGCCAATCACACCAACAGAAATTGCTGGGTCTTTAAACAGGCCCGTAAGCTAAACACCGAACATAGGGGAAGGGGCCGCCCAGCGAGGACAACGATGAAGAGCCTCGCCCACCGAACACAGGGGGGCAGAAGAAATTCCCCCCCGAGGTCAAAACGGTCAATATGATCTACGTTACTCATATCCCTAAGCGGGAGCGCAAGCGCACATTAGGGGACGTCTATGCCATAGAGCCAGTCGCCCCAAAATTTAACCCATGGTCAGCCTGTCCGATCAAAAGTGATCGCAGAGACCATCCGACCAGTATCCGTCATGGAGGTTCGGCAACATTGGTCCTCGATCCAATTATCGACGAATTCCACCTCACGCGAGTCCTTATGGACGGCGGCAGCAGCCTTAACCTGCTCTATCAGGACACTGTCCGCAAAATGGGCATCGATCCTTCAAGAATCAAGCCCACCAAAACCACCTTCAAAGGAGTGGTACCCGGCGTAGAGGCCTGTTGCACAGGATCCATAACGCTGGAAGTCGTCTTTGGCTCACCAGATAACTTCCGAAGCGAAGACTTGATCTTCGACATCGTCCCCTTCCACAGTGGCTATCATGCACTGCACGGACGGACCGCTTTCGCCCGTTTCAATGCAGTCCCGCACTACGCTTATCTAAAGCTCAAGATGCCCGGACCACGTGGCGTTATAACAGTCAATGGAAACATGGAGCGCTCCCTCCGTACTGAGGAGCATACCGCGACCCTCGCAGCCGAAGTACAAGGTGGCCTCATTAAGCCGAATACTACATCTGCAGTCAAGCCCCCGGACACTGTCAAACGGGTCCGGTCTACCCCGCAGAATGGAAGCCCGGCTTGTCCAGAGCTAGATTAGCAATTTAGCCTCCGTCAAAGCCCCAACCTGATAGCGGCATACGTACCGCGCGTACATAACTACGCACTAAAGATACCATGGGCAAGGACGGAGGCCTACTAAACATAAGGTCCACAATACGGTTCGACCCTATCCGGACCCTCATATTCTTCTTTTTTTCCTTCTTATTTTTATTTTTCAGGTTCCTCACAACCCACATCACTTTTTGATGATACCAAGGACCCTTTTCCAGGCCCCTTATGCATGCTCGATCGATGATGCTCTCAAAGGATCATACACCAAGGAAAAAAGCAGCGCATACGTGCGACATAGTATCCAAAGGATCTTCGAGATCATCTTTTCCTTTTTAGGACCTGTATACAACTATCCCTTGTGCTCGGCATGTAAAATAGCCTCGATGCTTATTGCATCCCCCTGTAAAAATATGTTTTGACGTATCAATCAGACTATAATGGAAACAGTTCCGCCCAACCTTGTTCGGTATTGGCTTATTTCCTAATATGTATTCCCTCTTTACGTCAGATTTGTTGGGGATCGTAGCAGAATTTAAAATTTTTCTACGCATCACCAAGATCCATCTATGGAGTATACTAGCAACGAGGGGAAAGGAGTGCATCTACATACCCTTGTAGATCGCGAGCGGAATCGTTCCAATGAACGGGGTTGATGGAGTCGTACTCGCCGTGATCCAAATCACCGATGACCGAGTGCCGAACGGACGACACCTCCGCGTTCAACACACGTACGGAGCAGCGACGTCTCCTCCTTCTTGATCCAGCAAGGGGGAAGGAGAGGTTGATGGAGATCCAGCAGCACGACGGCGTGGTGGTGGAAGTAGCGGGGTCTCGGCAGGGCTTCGCCAAGCTTCTGCGAGAGGGAGAGGTGTTGCAGGGGGAGAGGGAGGCGCGAGGGGCTGTCATGCTGCTGCCCTCCCTCCCCACTATATATAGGCCCCCTGGGGGGGGGAGCCGGCCCTGGATCCCATCTACAAGGGGGGCGGCGGCCAGGGGGGAAACTTGCCCCCCAAGTCAGGTGGGGCGCCCCCCACCCCTAGGGTTTCCAACCCTAGGCGCAGGGGGAGGCCCATGGGGGGCGCCCCAGCCCACTAGGGGCTGGTTCCCTTCCCACTTCAGCCCATGGGGCTCTCCGGGATAGGTGGCCCCACCCGGTGGACCCCCGGGACCCTTCCGGTGGTCCCGGTACAATACCGGTGACCCTGAAACTTTCCCGGTGGCCGAAACTTGACTTCCTATATATAATTCTTCACCTCCGGACCATTCCGGAACTCCTCGTGACGTCCGGGATCTCATCCGGGACTCCGAACAACTTTCGGGTTTCCGCATACTAATATCTCTACAACCCTAGCGTCACCGAACCTTAAGTGTGTAGACCCTACGGGTTCGGGAGACATGCAGACATGACCGAGACACCTCTCCGGTCAATAACCAACAGCGGGATCTGGATACCCATGTTGGCTCCCACATGTTCCACGATGATCTCATCGGATGAACCACGATGTCGAGGATTCAATCAATCCCGTATACAATTCCCTTTGTCAATCGGTACGTTACTTGCCCGAGATTCGATCGTCGGTATCCTAATACCTTGTTCAATCTCGTTACCGGCAAGTCACTTTACTCGTACCGTAATGCATGATCCCGTGGCTAACTCCTTATTCACATTGAGCTCATTATGATGATGCATTACCGAGTGGGCCCAGAGATACCTCTCCGTCACACGGAGTGACAAATCCCAGTCTCGATCCGTGCCAACCCAACAGACACTTTCGGAGATACCCGTAATGCACCTTTATAGTCACCCAGTTACGTTGTGACGTTTGGTACACCCAAAGCACTCCTACGGTATCCGGGATTTGCACGATCTCATGGTCTAAGGAAATGATACTTGACATTGGAAAAGCTCTAGCAAACGAACTACACGATCTTTTATGCTATGCTTAGGATTGGGTCTTGTCCATCACATCATTCTCCTAATGATGTGATCCCATTATCAACGACATCCAATGTCCATGGTCAGGAAACCGTAACCATCTATTGATCAACGAGCTAGTCAACTAGAGGCTTACTAGGGACATGGTGTTGTCTATGTATCCACACATGTATCTGAGTTTCCTATCAATACAATTCTAGCATGGACAATAAACGATTATCATGAACAAGGAAATATAATAATAACCAATTTATTATTGCCTCTAGGGCATATTTCCAACAAGATTCTTGTATATACCTCGGCACAATTCAAATCGCCAGGGGCTCTATCTGGCCACGTATATTTTTCAAACAAAATAAGTCCGAACACTTCTATAATATGCCTCGGCGTCCCGAATATGGCACTATATGCATTAGCTCAGAATCATGTCTTTGGTCAATAGTTGGGTTGCCCGGCTCCTGTGATTACCACCTTACATTTCGCGTGTTCGGCTAAGGTAGTAAAGGGAGGACTACTGCGATTGTGTTTCTGGTTCGTCCGGTCAAACACCTCAGTAGAGAAAGCCGAAAACTGACTGTCATGATGCGGCGAGAGCTGGTCAGCAATTCGGCGACCTGACTGTCATGACTGTAGTGATTTCTTCCGTATTACACGAAGGACTGGCTCTTTCCAGTCACGCGCTTAAGGCATCCAAGTTCGGATAGCCGCACACGCACCAGGGGCTATCTTACAGTCCCATTGTCAAACTCCTATGGCTAAGTGAGAGTGATAAAGCCGCATAGTCCGATTGCCTGGTTCGCTGCACTGACACCTCCTTCACGGACCAAGACATTGGGTCAAGTGTGGTTATGTGCTATCCCGAACACCCCCGTAGTATCTAAGTGGGGGCTGAAGCCGACGATTGGCAAACTCTCAGGGATAAAAACGACCACACAGGAGGAAAAACACTTTAAGATAAACAACATAAATATATTACAAAGCCTTGGTTTTATTTTCATAAACCCTAGTTTCGGTTTTGTTTAGATCGGTTCAGTTTATTTTTTTGGTTTATTTATTTTGCGGACGTTCGTCCGTACATTCGTTTTAACGACGGTTTTCGTCGTTTAACCGCAGACAGCGAACGTTCGTCCGTTAGCCTGTTCGTCAACTTTTCTTTTTCTCGGATTTTCCGTGATTATTTTCGATCGCGATTTCTGATCCGATTTTCGTTTCAGTTTAACTTTTCGCTCGTTTATCGGAATCAGGCGATTAAAGCACCTAGAGTTTTGTCTCGAAACCCTCTTTCTGTTTAACCAACTCAAACAAGTTTTTGCTACTGTAAAATTTGACTTAGGTCCAGATTAGTAAATGAAGCTTGTTTCTTTCGCCGTTTGAGTTTCGTTGCTTCGTTCGATTTGATTCTTTTTGCAAACCGGAGTTCTTAAGTTGAACTTTCTGGTTAATCTCTTATTTTGAGTTTTATTCATGCACCCTTGCTTGATTGCTTATGTATGTATTGTTTGTTTGCGATAGAGTACCCGGAGTGCGAAGCGTGCTACTACGAGTCTCTAGGTTTCACGGATCATCAGCAAGGCAAGTGACACTTTGATCATACTTTTCATTACCCAGTTTTATTGCATTAGATCAATCCTCAAACTATTGCATGATTAGGATCTGAATAATATGTGGGTTTTGGGAAGTAGATGAGGTAGTACCTATTGCCCTGTTTACTATCAAACCTTTGGGAGTTACTTCTACGTTTGCTTATATTGCTATGCTATGCTCGTAGACGTGGATTGGGTTTGAGTGTATTTCATGACAGATGTGAGATTGTTAATTAATGGATCAACTTAAGGTGGCTACTTTAATTTACATCTGGGTGGATTGAGGCACCTGGAGAAACCAGTGTTGCCTGTATTTTTGGATATACCGGAGTACCCGTGTGATCATCCTATGGACCGCCACCCAGGCTCAAAGGGATCATGAGATTATTCATGCTAGAAACTTCCGTGTGCAGCCACAAGCTATTATGGGCTCTAGCATAGTTGAGTAGGTTACATGATCTCTTGAAGAGGTGGGCTAGCAGATGTAGGGGAAAGTAGGTGTAACTGTCCACCCGGAGTAAAGAGTATTGTTTCTGAAAGACTGTGTCTCGGTCATCCGTTTCTCAAACACCATGTAGTGCGAGAAATCAAGCGGAGGCGATCGAGCCTTGTGGGGAAAAGTGCACAAACCTCTGTAGAGTGTACAAACTAATCATGGTTAGCCGTGTCCCCGGTTATGGACATCTTGAGTATCTAGTTCTTGGATTTTCATGTGAATCTCATCATCATGTTACTTAATTTAATCTGATTGGGTTAATCACATTCTTAATTGGGATTGAGTTGGAGGTACCTTCTAAATGTTTAACAACCACCATGATAGTTAAATAAAATTTATTCCTTTGTGGTAGAGAAAAATTGGCTTTTCGCAAAACTGTAACCATAGAGCTTTCCACCAGCCAAATATGCATGTAGTGATGGCATTATTCTGTTCATTACTCTCTATGTGTTACATTGCCAGCATATTCCATGTGCTGACCCGTTTTCGGGCTGCAACGTATCATGTTGCAGACTTTTCAGACGACGAGTAAGGAGCCTTAGGTCGTGGTCTTATACTCAGTGATGCCGTTGGAGTTGATGGACTCACTTTATCTTCCAAGCCTTCCGCTGTTATCATTTTTAGATGGCCTTAAGCCATATTTATTTGTATTGAGTTCTCTTGAACTATTCGATGTAATAAGTGTGTGATTGCTACTCTGTTATAAATCCTTCAAAGTACTGTGCATGTCAGCATTACCGATCCAGGGATGACACTGATGCACGGAGACTAGACTATTTGAGGTCTGGTCGCTACAGAGATGGTATCAGAGCACACGCTGACTGTAGGACACGACCACTAAGCTAAAGCCCTAGATCACTAATCTCTTCTCATTTCTGACTCCTCTCCTTTCTTCCACTCTTTTAGGATGGCGGATGCAAGGAACAAGTTTGCGCAACCAGATGAGGATACACCTATTGGACGCCACTTGAAGGAAGTTACTAAGTACCTGAACATTGGAATACCAAGCTTCACCGGAACCTAAAACGCCACACTACCAGAAGAGGAGCGCTGGATGATTCAAGTTTAAGTTCCAGGAAGGACGTTCACGCCAGTCACTGAGCCCATAGAGTTTTCCTTTGATGCACCAACCTAGAGTCTAGGAAAGAGCATGGCAGCCCACGTCACCATGGGATGCATTGGAGAAGTGTACCACAATGATCTCAAGGATACTATCTATCAGATTTGTGGGCGTCGAGACGAGCAATGGGAGATGATCAGCACCAGGAAGGATAGATCTATTGCAGCTTTCATCTAGGAGTTAAACCAGCACATTTGTCACCAGGAGAACTAGATGTGCGCAGACATGATAGAACTGAAGAAGGCAAAGACTAGGAACATGGAACTGGAGGAAGAACTCAAGGCTACACGCGAGGATTATATGGAGGAAATCGTCGCTTTAGTGGAGAAGAATGGCGACCTGACACAGAAGCTAGGAGTTTTCATGGGAGACCCCGCACCAGGAGGAGATGATGACGATTCTACTTGCCTGAAGAACTACATCATCATCGACGACACTGACTCGGACCCCAGTGATGATGATTGGGAGGATGAAGCCGGAGCAGATATCATGGAGTCTTCGACTGAGCAATTTTTCTAGTAGACCACCAAATTAGTAGTAGTATTCCACCATGTATATAGTATAGTCCAACCACTTTGTAACGATAGATAGATCGATTGTATGCCTTGTTTGAATTGATTGGAGTGATATGATTGTGTTTGTCTCATGTGCATATGGGTAGTGTTTTCCCTCTAGACCTCATTCTATCCTATTTTCTCATCTTTTCTAAACCATCAGATGCCTCCGAGACGCGACACCGGATTTGTTTTCCCACCGGACATCACTCAGTTGATTCAGCAGCAGAATGCCCTGATGCAAGTGCTAGTTCAGAACCAAGGTAACAACAACAACAACAACCCACCACCACCACCACCTGTTGATCACTTAGCCCGTTTTCTTAGGCTGAATCCGCCGGTGTTCTCCAGTAGCACCGAGCCGATTGTGGCAGATGATTGGCTCCACAAGGTTGGAAGGGAGCTGACCACTGCAGGATGCACAGATGCAGAGAGAGTGCGTTTTGCCGCACATCAGCTCGATGGACCCGCAGCATCATGGTGGGAGAATTACACAGCCACTCACCCCATTGACACTGTCACATGGGACCAGTTTCAGCAAGCTTTCCGTACTGCCCATGTTTCAGCAGGAGCTATGGCCATGAAGAAGCGTGAGTTTCGCAACTTACGCCAAGGAGGACATACCGTTGGCCAGTACGTGGAGGATTTTAGTAAGTTAGCACGTTATGCCCCAGATGACGTTGCTACGGATGCAGCTAAGCAGGAGAAGTTTCTGGAAGGACTGAATGATGAGCTGAGCATGAAGTTGATGGTGGGAACTTTTAACAACTACCAGGAGTTGGTAGATAGAGCTCTCATGATTGAAGGGAAGCAGCAGCAGATTGAGAGCCGTAAGAGGAAGTATGGACAAGGAAAGTACAGTACAGGAGCTCACCAGAAGCGTAGTTTTACCCCGAACTCAGGAGGACACCTTCAGCATAACCAGGGAGGTCACAATCATAATGGAGGGAGCTCGCACAATCATAGTGGCCCCAAGAATGGCAATGGAAACGGAGGAAGCAATGGACAGAACCGTACCAACCCATCAACCCCAGCCAAGAGGGATCTAAGCCACGTTACTTGTTTCAAGTGCCAGAAGACTGGACATTATGCAACTGAATGTCCGGAAGCTAAGAATGGAAATGGCAATGGAAGCTCAGGGAAGAAGCCGAACCCTTTTAACAGGGGACAGGTGAACCACGTTAATGTGGAGGAGGTTGAAGCACAACCTGATGCAGTAATAGGTAAGTTTTTGGTTAAGTCATTTACTGCAATCGTTCTTTTGATACTGGTGCATCGCATTCATACATATCAAGGGGATTTGTGGATAAGTTTAAGTTGCCCACCAAAGTTCTCAGAACACCTATGTTAGTAACCTCGCCAGGAGCAGAGTATATGGCAAGCCAAGGATGTTTTCAGATGCCATTGGCCATAGGTAGACATGTTTTCCCCTCAGACCTAATAGTTTTGGAGTCGCAAGGTTTGGATGTGATTTTGGGAATGGATTGGCTATCGATGTATGGAGGAAACATCGATTGCGCCAGTAAGACGATTTTTCTTACTACCCCAGAAGGAAGAAGGATTAAGTATGTATCCCGGCATGTGCCGAAGAGGACTCAAGTAAATTCCTTATCAGGAGTTGTACAGGAGGAAGTACCAGTGGTGAAGGATTTCCCTGACGTATTTCTAGAGGAGTTGCCAGGCATGCCACCGGATAGAGACATTGAGTTTTTGATTGAGCTTTTGCCAGGCACTGGGCCAATATCTAAGAGACCGTACAGGATGCCCGCTAAGGATTTGGAAGAAATTAAAAAGCAGATTAAGGAGTTACTGGATAAAGGATATATTCGCCCAAGTTCGTCACCTTGGGGATCACCAGTACTTCTAGTGGAGAAGAAAGATGGATCGTTGAGGATGGTTGTTGATTATCGTGGATTGAATGAAGTAACAATCAAGAACAAGTACCCACTGCCGATGATCAATGATCTGTTTGACCGACTACAAGGAGCTAAAGTATTTTCCAAGATTGATTTGCGATCAGGATACCACCAGTTGAAGATTCGAGAGCAGGATATACCCAAGACAGCTTTTACCACAAGGTATGGGCTATATGAGTACACCGTTATGTCATTTGGCCTGACTAACGCACCCGCCTATTTCATGAACATGATGAACAAAGTGTTTATGGAGTTTTTGGATAAGTTCGTCGTAGTGTTCATTGATGATATTCTGGTCTATTCGAAGAATGAAGAAGAGCATAAGGAGCATTTGCGTTTGGTACTTGGAAAGCTCAGAGAACATCAGTTATATGCCAAGTTCAGCAAGTGCGAGTTTTGGTTAAAGGAAGTTGGATTCCTTGGACATGTTATATCCGGAGAAGGAATAGTAGTAGATCCCACCAAGGTTAACACTGTGACAAATTGGGAGTCACCCACGACAGTTGGAGAAATCCATAGTTTTCTGGGACTCGCAGGATATTACTGGAGATTCATCGAGAATTTCTCGAAGATTGCAAAGCCTATGACGGAGTTGTTGAAGAAGGAAACCAAATTCAAATGAACTGAGGAGTGTGAGGCTAGTTTCCAGGAGTTGAAGAAACATTTGGTTACATCGCCAGTGTTGATTCTGCCAGATCAAAGCAAGGATTATGAAGTATATTGTGACGCTTCTCGTCGAGGACTTGGAGCAGTGCTAATGCAGGAGGGAAGAGTTGTTTCATATGCCTCACGACAGCTTAAACCCCATGAGTTGAATTATGCTACACATGATTTGGAGTTAGCAGCCGTAGTGCATGCGTTGAAAACGTGGAGACATTTTCTCATCGGAAACCATTGTGAGGTGTACACGGATCACAAGAGTTTGAAGTACATTTTCACGTAGAAGGAGTTGAATCTCAGGCAAAGGAGATGGTTGGAGCTCATTAAGGATTATGATATGAGATTGCATTATCACCCGGGGAAGGCTAACGTAGTAGCCGATGCGTTGAGCCGCAAGAGCCATGTCAACACACTCATGACCGGAGAGTTACCCAAGGAGTTAGCAGAGGATCTTCGTGAACTATGTTTGGAAATAGTTCCGAGAGGCTATGTAACAGCATTGGAGATTCAGTCTACTTTGATGGATAAGATCAGAGAAGCCCAGAAGACAGACAAGGAAATTACTGAGATAAAGGAAAGGATGAGTAAAGGAAAAGCCAAGGGATTTCGTGAGGATGAGCACGATACCTTATGGTTTGAGGACCGCGTTTATGTGCCCAATGATCCGGAGATCAGGAAGTTGATTCTGCAAGAGGCCCATGATTCACCATATTCAATTCACCCAGGAAATACCAAGATGTACCTGGATTTAAAGGACAGTTTCTGGTGGACCGAAATGAAGAAGGATATTGCGGAGTATGTAGCAGTTTGTGATGTATGTCAGAGAGTAAAGGCAGAGCATCAGAAGCCAGCAGGATTGCTACAACCATTGCCGATACCCGAATGGA
This sequence comes from Triticum aestivum, assembly GCF_018294505.1. Lineage (NCBI taxonomy): Eukaryota > Viridiplantae > Streptophyta > Magnoliopsida > Poales > Poaceae > Triticum > Triticum aestivum. The sequence goes on along the minus strand of NC_057799.1, from coordinate 422,371,226 downwards.
AGTGGGATAAGCTAGGCATGGATTTTATCACAGGATTGCCCAGGACTCGTTCCGGCTATGACTCGATATGGGTTGTAGTCGATCGTTTGACGAAGGTAGCTCATTTCATCCCAGTAAAGACCACTTATACAAGTGCTAAGTTGGCAAAGATATACATGACCAGGATCGATGTCTGCATGGAGTTCCAAGGACCATTGTATCAGATAGAGGAACCCAGTTTACTTCAAAGTTTTGGAATCAGTTGCACAAAACTTTGGGTACCAGGCTAGAGTTCAGTACAGCCTTTCATCCACAGACAGACGGACAGACCGAGAGAGTCAATCAGATTTTGGAAGACATGCTGAGAGCTTGTGCGCTAGATTATGGATCTAGTTGGGATGACAATTTGCCGTATGCAGAGTTCTCTTACAACAACAGTTATCAATCCAGTTTGAAGATGGCCCCTTTCGAAGCGCTGTACGAAAGAAGGTGCAGAACACCGTTGTTGTGGGACGAAGTTGGAGACCGACAGTTGTTTGGACCAGATTTGATTAAAGAGTCTGAACAGAAAGTGAAGTTGATTCGCGAAAGGCTCAAGGTAGCCCAGTCCAGGCAGAAGAGTTATGCGGATTCTAAACGCAAGGAGACAGTTTACGAAGTCGGAGACAGAGTTTATCTTCGAGTATCACCACTTCGAGGAGTGAAGCGCTTCGGAGTTAAGGGAAAGTTAGCGCCACGTTTTGTAGGACCATACAAAGTTTTGGAGCGTATGGGTGAAGTTGCTTACAGGTTGGAATTGCCCAGAGGATTGTCGGGAGTTCACGATGTGTTCCATGTTTCTCAGCTGAAGAAGTGCCACACAGAGATGGCTGAGATACCACTGAGAGATACAGTGCCACTGGAAGCGATTCAGCTGGATAGTGATTTGACCTATGAGGAGAAACCAGTCAAGATTCTCGAATATGCCAGCCGAGTCACCCGCAGCAAGGTTATCAAGTTTTGCAAAGTCCAGTGGAGTCACCATACCGAGGAGGAAGCCACCTGGGAGCGAGAGGAAGATCTACGGAAGGACCACTCTCACCTATTTTCTAGCCAACCCGAATCTCGAGGGCGAGATTCATCTTAAGGGGGGTAGGTTTGTAACATCCAAATTTTCAATTTGGAATGTTATACATAGATCATTCTTGCATATCATATTTTGTTGCATTTGTCTTGCAATCCTAGAAATTCTACGCAACTCAAGGACCCACGGAGAGAGTTGGGGATTTCGTTATTTTCATATTTGGGTTTTCTCAAATTTTGAAAATAGGATCATTTGTTTTAATTATTTTTCTCTCCGAAAATAATTCATATCAAAATATATAAGAGGAGATAATATGACTTCTCCACAAATAATGAAATATTGGAGGAAAAATATTAAAAATAAATATTTGATTTTATTTGAATTAGGAAAAATACGCGTTTTTCAAAATTGCATTTTAGGCCCAAATAAATGTTCATCTTGTCTGGCTTATTTTTAGAGGACGGGGAAAATTTATTTCGGGATTTTTGGAGTCCGTTTAGTATTTCTTTTCTTACTTGTTCTGCACGTTCGAATTATTAAAAAAAAAGTCAACCGACTCCGGGCCGTACCCGAGCGGGACTCTTCGGGCCGGCTTTTAAAAGCCCGAGACCTCGAGCCCCAGCGCCGCCAGCCCACCCGAAACCCTAGCCGCCGCCGCCAGCGCCGCCGACGCCGCCCGCGCCCCACCCGCGCCGCGCCGCCGCCCCGCCGCCCGCGCCGCCGCCCCGCCGCCCGCGCCGCTCTGCCGCCCGCGCCGCCACCCGCGCCGCCCCGCCGCCCGTCGCCGCCAACCACCACCGCTGGAGCCGTTCGCCGGAGTTAGAGGTAGTCGCCGGTTTTTTTTAAAAACCGATCGGTTTTATTTTCGTAAACTCTAGTTTCGGTTTTGTTTAGATCGGTTCGGTTTATTTTTTTTGGTTTATTTATTTTGCGGACGTTCGTCCGTACGTTCGTTTTAACGAACGGTTTTCGTCGTTTAACCGCAGACAGCGAACGTTCGTTCGTTAGCCTGTTCGTCAGTTTTTCTTTTTCTCGGATTTTCCGCGATTATTTTCGATCGCGATTTTTGATCCGATTTTCGTTTCAGTTTAACTTTTCGCTCGTTTATCGGAATCAGGCGATTCAATCGCCTAGAGTTTCGTCTCGAAACCCTCTTTCTGTTTAACCAACTGAAACAAGTTTTTGCTATTGTAAAATTTGACTTAGGTCTAGATTAGTAAATGAAGCTTGTTTCTTTCGCCGTTTGAGTTTCGTTGCTTCGTTCGATTTGATTCTTTTTGCAAACCGGAGTTCTTAAGTTGAACTTTCTGGTTAGATCTCTTATTTTGAGTTTTATTCGTGCACCCTTGCTTGATTGCTTATGTATGTATTGTTTGTTTGCGATAGAGTACCCGGAGTGCGAAGCGTGCTACTACGAGTCTCTAGGTTTCACGGATCATCAGCAAGGCAAGTGACACTTTGATCATACTTTTCATTACCCAGTTTTATTGCATTAAATCAATCCTCAAACTATTGCATGATTAGGATCTGAATAATATGTGGGTTTTGGGAAGTAGATGAGGTAGTACCTATTGCCCTGTTTACTATCAAACCTTTGGGAGTTACTTCTACGTTTGCTTATATTGCTATGCTATGCTCGTAGACGTGGATTGGGTTTGAGTGCATTTCATGACAGATGTGAGATTGTTAATTAATGGATCAACTTAAGGTGGCTACTTTAATTTACATCTGGGTGGATTGAGGCACCTGGAGAAACCAGTGTTGCCTGTATTTTTGGATATCCCGGAGTACCCGTGTGATCATCCTATGGACCGCCACCCAGGCTCAAAGGGATCATGAGATTATTCATGCTAGAAACTTCTGTGTGCAGCCACAAGCTATTATGGGCTCTAGCATAGTTGAGTAGGTTACATGATCTCTTGAAGAGGTGGGCTAGCAGATGTAGGGGAAAGTAGGTGTAACTGTCCACCCGGAGTAAAGAGTATTGTTTCTGAAAGACCGTGTCTCAGTCATCCGTAGTGCGAGAAATCAAGCGGAGGCGATCAAGTCTTGTGGGGAAAAGTGCACAAACCTCTGCAGAGTGTACAAACTAATCATGGTTAGCTGTGTCCCCGGTTATGGACATCTTGAGTATCTAGTTCTTGGATTTTCATGTGAATCTCATCATCATGTTACTTAATTTAATTTGAATGGGTTAATCACGTTCTTAATTGGGATTGAGTTGGAGGTACCTTCTCAATGTTTAACAACCACCATGATAGTTAAATAAAATTTATTCCTTTGTGGTAGGGAAAAATTGGCTTTTCGCAAAACTGTAACCATAGAGCTTTCCACCAGCCAAATATGCATGTAGTGATCGCATTATTCTTTTCATTACTCTCTATGTGTTACATTGCCAGCATATTCCATGTGCTGACCCATTTTCGGGCTGCAACGTATCATGTTGCAGACTTTTCAGACGACGAGTAAGGAGCCTTAGGTCGTGGTCTTATACTCAGTGATGCTGTTGGAGTTGATGGACTCACTTTATCTTCCAAGCCTTCCGCTGTTATTGTTTTTAGATGGCCTTAAGCCATATTTATTTGTATTGAGTTCTCTTGAACTATTCGATGTAATAAGTGTGTGATTGCTACTCTGTTATAAATCCTTCAAAGTACTGTGCGTGTCAGCATTACCGATCCAGGGATGACACTGATGCACGGAGACTAGACTGTTTGAGGTCTGGTCGCTACACATGATGTCCTTCGAGCACTGGCCCTCTATCAAGCGGTCACCCTCCAGGACGTCTTCAAAATAGCGCTCCGGCTTGCGGTGGTCCTTGCCTCCGGGCGGACCCTCAACTGCCACGATGGCAGCCTTAATTTTTTCCAAGTGCATCTTGACATGGGCAAAGGCCAACCGCGCACCTTCTATGCATGACGACCGCTTAACCGCGTCAATTCGGGGCAACGCGTCAACAAGTCGTTGCACCAGGCCAAAATAGCTGCTTGGGATGGGTTCGGCTGGCCACACCCGGACTATGACGTCCCTGATGGCCAATCCGGACATCCTGTGCAGCTCGGCCCACTGTGCCATCTGGTCATTCAATAGCATTGGGCGCTCCTGCGCCGCGAACTGTGACCAGAATAGCTTCTCCGTCGTGTGCCCCTCCTGGGCCTGGAAGAACTGCGGGGCGTCGGCAACACACTTCGGAAGATCCGCAAAGGCATTTGGAGCACTCCACAGTCGAGTAAGCAAGACATACTTCTGATTGCCGAATTTACTCTGTAAGAGAAAGGGCATACCAGCCGCTATCTGTCCGGCCTGCTTGATCTCCTCGCGTGCCGCTCGGGATTCGGCCTGCGCCTTGATACGTTTCCAACGTATCTTTTGATTGTTTCATGCAATATTATATTCTGTTTTAGACATTATTGGGCTTTATTATACACTTTTATATTATTTTTGCAACTAACCTATTAACCGGAGGCCCAGCCCAGAATTGTTGTTTTTGCCTATTTCAGAGTTTCGCAGAAAAAGAATATCAAACGGAGTCCAAACGGAATGAAACCTTCGGGAACGTGATTTTCAGAACGAACATGATCCAGAGGACTTGGACCCTACGTTAAGACATCAACCAGGAGGGCACGAGGTAGGGGTGCGCGCCTACCCCCCTGGGCGCGCCCTCCACCCTTGTGGCCCCCCTGTTGCTCCACCGACGTACTCCTTCCTCCTATATATACCTACGTACCCCCAAACTACCAGATACGGAGCCAAAAACCTAATTCCACCGCCGCAACCTTCTGTACCCGTGAGATCCCATCTTGGGGCCTGTTCCGGAGCTCCGCCGAAGGGGGCATCGATCACGGAGGGCTTCTACATCAACACCATAGCCTCTCCGATGATGTGTGAGTAGTTTACCTCAGACCTTCGGGTCCATAGTTATTAGCTAGATGGCTTCTTATCTCTTTTTGGATCTCAATACAATGTTCTCCCCCTCTCTTGTGGAGATCTATTCGATGTAATATTCTTTTGCGGTGTGTTTGCTGAGACCGATGAATTGTGGGTTCATTATCAAGTTTATCTATGAACAATATTTGAATCTTCTCTGAATTCTTTTATGTATGATTGGTTATCTTTACAAGTCTCTTCGAATTATTAGTTTGGTTTGGCCAACTAGATTGATCTTTCTTGCAATGGGAAAAGTGCTTAGCTTTGGGTTCAATCTTGCGGTGTCCTTTCCCAGTGATAGTAGGGGCAGCAAGGCACGTATTGTATTGTTGCCATCGAGGATAACAAGATGGGGTTTATATCATATTGCATGAGTTTATCCCTCTACATCATGTCATCTTGCTTAAAGCGTTACTCCGTTCTTATGAACTTAATACTCTATATGCATGCTGGATAGCGGTCGATGTGTGGAGTAATAGTAGTAGATGCAGGCAGGAGTCGGTCTACTTGTCTCGGACGTGATGCCTATATACATGATCATACCTAGATATTCTCATAACTATGCTCAATTCTGTCAATTGCTCAACAGTAATTTGTTCACCCGCCGTAAATACTTATGCTCTTGAGATAAGCCACTAGTGAAACCTATGGCCCTCGGGTCTATTTTCCATCATATTTAATCTCTCGACAACAAGCTATTTCTGGCGCCGTTTTTATTTTGTTTTCTTTACTTTGCATCTTTATCATAAAAATACCAAAAATATTATCTTATCAGATCTCACTCTCGTAAGTGACCGTGTAGGGATTGACAACCCCTTATCGCATTGGTTGTGAGGATTTATTTGTTTGTGTAGGTGCGAGGGACTCGTGCGTGGCCTCCTACTGGATTGATACCTTGGTTCTCAAAAACTGAGGAAAATACTTATGCTACTTTGCTGCATCACCCTTTCCTCTTCAAGGGAAAACCAACGCAGTGCTCAAGAGGTAGCAAGAAGGATTTCTGGCGCCGTTGCCGGGGAGTCTACGCAAAAGTCAACATACCAAGTACCCATCACAAAGCCTTATCTCCCGCATTACATTATTTGCCATTTGCCTCTCGTTTTCCTCTCCCCCACTTCACCCTTGCCGTTTTACTCGCCCTCTCTCTTTTCCATTCGCTTTTTTTCGCTTGCTTCTTGTTTACTCGTGTGTTGGATTGCTTGCTTGTCACGATGGCTCAAGTTAATACCAAATTGTGTGACTTTACCAATACCAACAATAATGATTTCCTTAGCACTCCGATTGCTCCTCTTACCGATACTGAATCTTGTGAAATCAATGCTGCTTTGTTGAATCTTGTCATGAATTATCAATTCGCTGGCCTTCCTAGTGAAGATGTCTCTACCCATCTAAATAGCTTCGTTGATTTGTGTGATATGCAAAAGAAGAAATATGTGGACAATGATATTGTTAAATTGAAGCTATTTCCTTTTTTGCTTAGAGATCGTGCTAAAGCTTGGTTTTCGTCTTTGCCTAAAAATAGTATTGATTCTTGGAATAAGTGCAAAGATGCTTTTATCTCTAAGTATTTTCCTCCCGCTAAGATCATCTCTCTTAGAAACGATATTATGAATTTTAAGCAACTTGATCATGAACATGTTGCACAAGCTTGGGAGAGGATGAAATTAATGATACGTAATTGCCCTACGCATGGTTTGAATTTGTGGATGATTATACAAAAATTTTATGCCGGATTGAATTTTGCTTCTAGAAATCTTTTAGATTCGGCCGCGGGAGGCACTTTTATGGAAATCACTTTAGGAGAAGCTACTAAACTCCTAGATAATATTATGGTTAATTATTCTCAATGGCACACTGAAAGATCTATTAATAAAAAAGTGCATGCGATAGAAGAAATTAATGTTTTGAGTGGAAAGATGGATGAACTTATGAAATTATTTGCTACTAAGAGTGTTTCTTCTGATCCTAATGATATGCCTTTGTCTACTTTGATTGAGAATAAAAATGAACCTATGGATGTGAATTTTGTTGGTAGGAATAATTTTGGTAACAACGCGTATAGAGGAAACTTTAATCCTAGGCCTTATCCTAGTAATTCCTCTAATATTTATGGTAATTCCTACAATAATTCTTATGGAAACTTTAATAAGATGCCTTATGAATTTGAGACTAGTGTTAAGGAATTTATGAATTCGCAAAAGAATTTCAATGCTTTGCTTGAAGAAAAATTGCTTAAAGTTGATGAATTGGCTAGGAATGTCGATAGAATTTCTCTTGATGTTGATTCTTTAAAGCTTAGATCTATTCCTCCTAAGCATGATATCAATGAGTCTCTCAAAGCCATGAGAATTTCCATTGATGAGTGCAAAGAAAGAACCGCTAGGATGCGTGCTAAGAAAGATTGCTTTGTGAAAGTGTGTTCTTCAAATTTCTATGAAAATAAAGATGAAGATCTAAAAGTTATTGATGTGTCCCCTATTAAATCTTTGTTTTGCAATATGAATCTTGATAATGATGGGACCGAATATGATCCACCTTTACCTAGAAGGCGTTCCAAAAATTTGGAGTTTTTAGATCTTGATGCTAAAATTGATAAAAGTGGGATTGAAGAGATCAAAACATTAGATATTAATGAACCCACTATTTTGGATTTTAAGGAATTTAATTATGATAATTGCTCTTTGATAGATTGTATTTCCTTGTTGCAATCCGTGCTAAATTCTCCTCATGCTTATAGTCAAAATAAAGCCTTTACTAAACATATCGTTGATGCTTTGATGCAATCTTATGAAGAAAAACATGAGTTGGAAGTTTCTATCCCTAGAAAACTTTATGATGAGTGGGAACCTACTATTAAAATTAAAATTAAAGATCATGAATTCTATGCTTTGTTTGATTTGGGTGCTAGTGTTTCCACGATTCCAAAGACTTTGTGTGATTTGTTAGGTTTCCGTGATTTTGATGATTGCTCTTTAAACTTGCACCTTGCGGATTCCACTATTAAGAAACCTATGGGAAGAATTAATGATGTTCTTATTGTTGCAAATAGGAACTATGTGCCCGTAGACTTTATTGTTCTTGACATAGATTGCAATCCTTCATGTCCTATTATTCTTGGTAGACCTTTCCTTAGAACGATTGGTGCAATTATTGATATGAAGGAAGGGAATATTAGATTTCAATTTCCGTTAAGGAAAGGCATGGAACACTTCCCTAGAAATAAAATAAAATAACCTTATGAATCTATTATGAGAGCCACTTATGGATGCCCACCAAAGATGGCAATACCTAGATCTATCCTTGCTTTTATGCCTAGCTAGGGGCGTTAAACGATAACGCTTGTTGGGAGGCAACCCAATTTTATTTTTAGTTTTTTTGTTTTTTTCTTCTGTTTAGGAATAAATATTTGTTCTAGCCTCTGGTTAGATTTGTTTTTATGTTTTAATTAGTGTTTGTGCCAAGTTAAACCTATAGGATCTTCTTGGATGATAGTTATTTGATCTTGCTGTAAATTCCAGAAACTTTCTGTTCACGAAAACAATTGTTAAAAATCACCAGAACGTGATAAAATATTGATTCTAATTGCTGCTGATCAATAAACAAATTGTCTAGGTCTTCCTATTTTTTCTGAATTTTTGGATTTCCAGAAGTTTGCGTTAGTTACAGATTACTACAGACTGTTCTGTTTTTGACAGATTCTGTTTTTCGTGTGTTGTTTGCTTATTTTGATGAATCTATGGCTAGTAAAATAGTTTATAAACCATAGAGAAGTTGGAATACAGTAGGTTTAACATCAATATAAATAAATAATGAGTTCATTACAGTACCTTGAAGTGGTCTTTTGTTTTCTTTCGCTAATGGAGCTTACGAGATTTTCCGTTAAGTTTTGTGTTGTGAAGTTTTCAAGTTTTGGGCAAAAGATTTGATGGATTGTGGAACAAGGAGTGGCAAGAGCCTAAGCTTGAGGATTCCCATGGCACCCCCAAGATAATATAAGGACACCTAAAAGCCAAATCTTGGGGATGCCCCGGAAGGCATCCCCTCTTTCGTCTACTTCCATCGATAACTTTACTTGGAGCTATATTTTTATTCACCACATGATATGTGTTTTGCTTGGAGCGTCTTGTATTATTTGAGTATTTATTTGTTAGTTTACCACAATCATCCTTTCTGTACACACCTTTTGAGAGAGACACACATGATTCGGAAATTATTAGAATACTCTATGTGCTTCACTTATATCTTTTGAGTTATATAGTTTTTGCTCTAGTGCTTCACTTATATCTTTTAGAGCACGGTGGTGGATTTGTTTTATAGAAACTATTGTTCTCTCATGCTTCACTTATATTATTTTGAGAGTCCTACAAAACAGCATGGTAATTTGCTTTAATTATAATAGGCATTCAAGATTAGTAAAAAAATTCTTATGAGTGTGTTGAATACTATGAGAAGTTTGATGCTTGATAATTGTTTTGAGATATGGAGATGGTGATATTAGAGTCATGCTAGTTGAGTAGTTTTGAATTTAAGAAATACTTGTGTTAAAGTTTGTGATTCCCGTAGCATGCACGTATGGTGAACCGTTATGTGATGAAGTCGGAGCATGATTTATTTATTGATTGTCTTCCTTATGAGTGGCGGTCGGGGACGAGCGATGGTCTTTTCCTACCAATCTATCCCTCTAGGAGCATGCGCATAATACTTTGCTTTGATAACTTGTATATTTTTGCAATAAGTATATGAGTTCTTTATGACTAATGTTGAGTCCATGGATTATACGCACTTTTCCTCCTTCCACCGTTGCTAGCCTATCTAATACCGCGCATTTTTCGCCGGTATCATACACCCACCATATACCTTCCTCAAAACAGCCACCATACCTACCTATCATGGCATTTCCATAGCCATTCCGAGATATATTGCCATGCAACTTACCACCGTTCCGTTTACTATGAAACGCTCCATCATTGTTGTATTGCTTTGCATGATCATGTAGTTGACATTGTATTTGTGGCAAAGCCACTGTTCATAATCCTTTCATACATGTCACTCTTGATTCATTGCATATCCCGGTACACCGCTGGAGGCATGAGTCATATTTTGTTCTAAGTATTGAGTTGTAATTGTTGAGTTGTAAGAAAATAAAAGTGTGATGATCATCATTTTTAGAGCATTGTCCCAAGTGAGGAAAGGATGATGGAGACTATGATTCCCCCACAAGTCGGGATGAGACTCCGGACGAAAAAAAGAGGCCATAAAAAGAAGAAGAAAAGGCCCAAATAAAAAAATTGAGAGAAAAAGAGAGAAGGGACAATGTTACTATCCTTTTACCACACTTGTGCTTCAAAGTAGCACCATGATCTTCATGATAGAAAGTCTCCTATGATATCACTTTCATATACTAGTGGGAAATTTTTCATTATAGAACTTGGCTTGTATATTCCAATGATGGGCTTCCTCAAAATGCCCTAGGTCTTCGTGAGCAAGCGAGTTGGATGCACACCCACTTAGTTTCTTTTGTTGAGCTTTCATATACTTATAGCTCTAGTGCATCCGTTGCATGGCAATCCCTACTCACTCACATTGATATCTATTAATGGGCATCTCCATAGACCGTTGATACGCCTAGTTGATGTGAGACTCCTTTTTGTCTTCTCCACAACCACCATTTTATTCCACATATAGTGCTATGTCCATGGCTCACGCTCATGTATTGCGTGAAGATTGAAAAAGTTTGAGAATGTCAAAAGTATGAAACAATTGCTTGGCTTGTCATCGGGGTTGTTCATGATTTAAATATTTTGTGTGGTGAAGATAGAGCATAGCAAGTCTATATGATTTTGTAGGGATAACTTTCTTTGGCCATGTTATTTTGAGAAGACATAATTGCTTAGTTAGTATGCTTGAAGTATTATTATTGTTATGTCAATATTAAACTTTTGCCTTGAATCTTTCGGATCTGAATATTCATACCACAATTAAGAAGAATTACATTGAAATTATGCCAAGTAGCATTCCACATCAAAAATTCTGTTTTTATCATTTACCTACTCGAGGACGAGCAGGAATTAAGCTTGGGGATGCTTGATACGTCTCCAACGTATCTATAATTTTTGATTGTTCCATGCTATATTATATTCTGTTTTGGACATTTTTGGGCTTTATTATACACTTTTATATTATTTTTGGGACTAACCTATTAACCGGAGGCCCAGCCCAAAATTGCTGTTTTTGCCTATTTCAGAGTTTCGCAGAAAAAGAATATCAAACGGAGTCCAAACGGAATGAAACCTTCGGGAACGTGATTTTCGGAACGAACATGATCCAGAGGACTTGGACCCTACATCGAGACATCAACCAGGAGGGCACGAGGTAGGGGGGCGCGCCTACCCCCCACGGGCGCGCCCTCCACCCTCGTGGACCCCCTGTTGCTCCACTGACGTACTCCTTCCTCCTATATATACCTACGTACCCCCAAACTACCAGATACGGAGCCAAAAACCTAATTCCACTGCCGCAACCTTCTGTACCCGTGAGATCCCATCTTGGGGCCTGTTCCGGAGCTCCGCCGGAGGGGCCATCGATCACGGAGGGCTTCTACATCAACACCATAGCCTCTGCGATGATGTGTGAGTAGTTTACCTCAGACCTTCGGGTCCATAGTTATTAGCTAGATGGCTTATTCTCTCTTTTTGGATCTCAATACAATGTTCCCCCCTCTCTTGTGGAGATCTATTCGATGTAATCTTCTTTTGCGGTGTGTTTGTTGAGACCGATGAATTGTGGGTTTATGATCAAGTTTATCTATGAACAATATTTGAATCTTCTCTGAATTCTTTTATGTATGATTGGTTATCTTTGCAAGTCTCTTCGAATTATCAGTTTGGTTTGGCCTACTAGATTGATCTTTCTTGCAATGGGAGAAGTGCTTAGCTTTGGGTTCAATCTTGCGGTGTCCTTTCCCAGTGACAGTAGGGGCAGCAAGGCACGTATTGTATTGTTGCCATCGAGGATAACAAGATGGGGTTTATATCATATTGCATGAGTTTATCCCTCTACATCATGTCATCTTGCTTAAAGCGTTACTCCGTTCTTATGAACTTAATACTCTAGATGCATGCTGGATAGCGGTCGATGTGTGGAGTAATAGTAGTAGATGCAGGCAGGAGTCGGTCTACTTGTCTCGGACGTGATGCCTATATACATGATCATACCTAGATATTCTCATAACTATGCTCAATTCTGTCAATTGCTCAATAGTAATTTGTTCACCCACCGTAAATACTTATGCTCTTGAGAGAAGCCACTAGTGAAACCTATGGCCCCCGGGTCTATTTTCCATCATATTTAATCTCCGGACAACAAGCTATTTCTGGCGCCGTTTTTATTTTGTTTTCTTTACTTTGCATCTTTATCTTAAAAATACCAAAAATATTATCTTATCATATCTATTAGATCTCACTCTCGTAAGTGACCGTGTAGGGATTGACAACCCCTTATCGCATTGGTTGCGAGGATTTATTTGTTTGTGTAGGTGCGAGGGACTCGTGCGTGGCCTCCTACTGGATTGATACCTTGGTTCTCAAAAACTGAGGGAAATACTTACGCTACTTTGCTGCATCACCCTTTCCACTTCAAGGGAAAACCAACGCAGTGCTCAAGAGGTAGCACGCCTCCTCGACCTCTCGAAGGGCCTTGGCAAGGTTGGTCGCCTGGGCTTTATTCTTCTCCTCTAGGGACTCGCATTTGTTGGTGGCGTCCTTGAGTGCCTGCTCCACTTCGGTCACCTGGTCCTCGTATTGGCAGCGGACGACCTGCTCAGACTTCAAGTCCTCGGCCGCTTTATCAGCGGTCGCCTTGTTCACCCTTGCGTGCTCCTTGGCCTGGGCAAGTTCACCCCTGAGGGTCTCTACCGCAGCAGCACTACCTGCAATCATACACATAGCAGCGCATGAGCTTCGACTCAGAATCTGCATATTAATACAGGCATGAATGAGATATTCTGAAACATAACTGTGCTTCATCAAACCTCTTGTTGATGCGGACGAGATCCTCATCGGCCTGCCCCAGCTTACGCTTGAGCTCGGATACTTCGGTGGCCTGGGCAGTTGCCGCTAACAGTGAAGCCTGTTCCTCAATATGGACAAGCATATTATCTCCTACGAATATTTTCGATCATCTGTTCAGCCTTCTTTCCAAAAAACCGAACAGAGTCTCAGGGGCTACTATCTATATACAGACATATTCCTTCATATGAAAAGCGGTCAAGAATATTACATCACATACCTCGAAGCCCGTTAGCAGGCTAGTGAAGGCTTCGTTCAACCCGCTCTTGGCGGACTGAACCTTTTCAACCACCACACCCATTAGGGTGCGGTGCTCCTCCATGATGGAAGCACATTGCAGTGCCTCCAACAGTATGTTCGGCTCCTCTGGATTAGTGGAGGTCGCCGCTGGAGTTGGCACTCCCCCCTCCCTTGAAGGGGGGTCGCTTATTCGATTCCGGAGCCACTTGGGTTTCCGGAATAGTGTTCGGCTGGGGGCTGGATTGGTCAAGGCCCCTGCTATCAGTCTCCATGGGGATTGTTCCCCCTGTGTTTTCGGCGGCCAAGGCGTTACCCTCTGGCGCCATTTTGGCGGCCTCCCGTACCGCTCCGTGGCCCGAAGAGGCCCTTTGGGACAACACTTTGGTGTCGCCCGTGGTGATAGGCGGGGAGGCTCGCGGAGGCGACTCGCTCTCCATCATCTTTGGATCCAAAGAATTCCCCTCCGCTGATTGTTGGGGGAGATCGCGGGCCGGACTGCACCATACAATGTGTTAAATTACAATCATAAAGATTGGGCATATGAAAGGCACCCTCGTGTACTTATGATGCGGCAAGGAACTTCGGCCTGGGGCGCCACTTGAGGATGGTTTCAGCATCCAAATCCGAGCCATCCGGGAGGGATATTTTCCCTCTCTTGGGCGCCTCCGCCTCTGGATTTACAGAGGCCGCCCTTTTCTTCCTCCTCCCCTTAGGGGGAGAATTGATTTCTGCCTCCTCCTCCTCTTCATCTTCATCTTCCTCGTGGGAGGAGTGAGTTTTGGTCTCTCCAGACACTGCTCCGAAGTACCTTTATGGCGGAGGCCACCTTTGGCCTCCTTGCTCTTCTTCTTGGCCTTTTTCTTCGGTGCCTGATAGGGCGCCGGGACCAGCATCCTCATTAACAGAGGATCAGCTGGGTTTTCGGGGAGTGGGGCCGGACACCTGATCCGCTCCGCCTTCTTGGTCCAGCCCTGTTTAGGGGATGGAGTTCTCAGTGGCCCCCCTCTTTTGATTGATGAACTAAGTTATGTTCGGAAATATAGCACTTACCGGGGAAGCCGGATGATTGCAGTCGAGGCCGACGTCCTCGGACGTCTGTGGACACGACTTTTGAGTCTTGAAGAGCAGCTTCCAGATTGCTTGGTGCGTCGTGCTGAAGAATCGCTGCAGGGTCCGCAGCCCTTCCGGATTGAACTCCCACATGCGGAGAGGCCGACGTTGGCAGAGAAGGGTTCGGCAGATGAGCATCACCTGGATCACATTGCTGAGGCTGGTTTCCTTCTCTATGATACTTTTGATGTGCTTTTGCAGCTTCAACACCTCGTCAGATGATCCCCACTCCAGACCCTTGTTGGTCCACGACGCAAGCCGCAATGGGGGTCCGGATCTGAAAGCAGGAGCGGCCGCCCACTTGGTGCCGCGAGGTTCGGTGATGTAGAACCACTCCTGCTACCATGTCTTGACGGTCTCCACGAAGGCCCCTCTGGGCCAGATAACGTTGGGGAGTTTGCTCACCATGGCGCCGCCGCAATCCTCGTGCTCTCCGTTGACCACCTTCGGCTTCACGTTGAAAGCCTTGAGCCACAGGCCGAAGTGTGGGGGGATGCAGAGGAATGCCTCACACACAACGATGAATGTCGAGATGTGGAGGAAGGAGTTTGGGGCTAGATCATGAAAATCTAGCCCGTAATAGAACATGAGACCTCGAACAAAGGGGTGGAGGGGAAACCCTAGTCCGCAGAGGAAGTGAGGGATAAACACAACCCTCTCACCGAGCTCTGGAGTGGGGATAACTTGCTCTTTGGCAGGGAGCCTGTGTTTGATTTCCTCTATCAAGTACCTCGCCTTCCAGAGATCCTTGATGTCCTTCTCCGTCACGGAGGAGGCCACCCACTTGCCTTGAGAGCCGGATCCGGACATGGCTAGAATGTTTGGTGGCAAGGGAAAAGACTGAAGCTTGGGCGCTGGAGCTCGAAGGATGGGAAGGCTGAGGAAGAAGAAGGCGTGGGGTAAAAAGATGGGTCCTTATCCTCTTATAAAGGCAATGAATATCAAGCGCCCCCTCGCAAGCCTTAAAACTCTCCTATTCCCAAGGGGTCGTGCGAACGGCACGGTTGGGTTACCCAAACCCATATTGATGAGAATCCCATAATAAGGGGACATGATCTCTGCTTCGACAAAACGTGTCAATGGAGGCCGCCCCTCGAAGCGCGAGGCGGGAGGCCACAAAATAATAATAAGGCCAGGCATAACGTCTCGCTGAAAAAGCTGTCAGTGGACATGACTTATTTCGTTTAAGTATTTCACCCTTGTGGTTCAGGGTTGTAACTGTTATACAGAGCCGGATATAGTTCTTTGTTCAGCTGCTTTGGAGTATTCGGAGGAGGAACCCGCCTTGCAATGCCGAAGACAATCTGCGCGTCGGACACATCGTCATTGAGCCTGGTTCAGGGGCTACTGAGGGAGTCTTGGATTAGGGGGTCCCCGGGCGTCCAGGCTATGTGAAATGGGCCGGACTGATGGGCCGTGAAGATAGAAGATAGAAGGCCTTCCCCCATGTCCGGATGGGACTCTCCTTTGCGTGGATGACAAGCTTGGCATTCGGATAAGAAGTTTCCTTTCTCTGTAAACTGACTCTGTACAACCCTAGGCCCCTCCGGTGTCTATATAAACCGGAGGGTTTAGTCCGTAGAGGCAATAATAATCATACAGGCTAGACATCTAGGTGAAAGGATCGAGAAGAGGTGTCTAGAGGGGGGGGGGTGAGTAGACTCTTAACAAAGAAAAGTAGCAGTTTTTAAATCTTCAAGTTAAGGTGGAGTTTTAGCACAAGTTTAAACATTCACAATACATTTCAAGCAAGCATGGCAAGAGTATATGAGCAGCGGAAAGTAAAGCATGCAAGTTGCAAGAATGTAAAGGGATGGGATTGGAGTGTGGAAACGCAATTGGAGACACGAAGATTTTTTGTGTGGTTCCGATAGGTGGTGCTATCGTACATCCACGTTGATGGAGACTTCAACCCACGAAGGGTAACAGTTGCGCGAGTCCACCGAGGGCTCCACCCACGAAGGGTCCACGAAGAAGCAACCTTGTCTATCCCACCATGGCCATCACCCACGAAGGACTTGCCTCACTAGGGTAGATCTTCACGAAGTAGGCGATCTCCTTGCGCTTACAAACTCCCTGGTTCAACTCCACAATCTTGTCGGAGGCTCCAAAGTGACACCTAACACTACAAAAAAGAGACACATCCGTGACATTTTGGGCCGAACGAAAATCTTTTCTTTCATACTTATGACACTTCTATGACGATAATTGTGACAAAACCCGGTATCGTCATAGATGTGGTGGGGTCCTACTTCTATGACAAAAAATCATGACAGAAAATGGGCTTTTCGTCCTGGGCGGGCCGGAGACGCAGCTGCATGACATTCTTTGGGCCGTCCATGATGAAAAAACCGTGGTAGAAGCGAGGGCGAAGAAAATATCGGGGTGTTCCCGGTTACGGTGGGTGGTCGGGGCCGAGCGATGCGCGTTTCTCTCGTAAACGCACGCGCGTGGGTGCGAGGCGTTGGGATCTAACCGAACCCGAGCGAGGCGTTGGGCTCTAACTGAACCCGAGCGATTGCACTGCAAGCTACACGTTACTGAACCCGAGCGATCGATCAATGGCTGTTAGCTGAACCCGATCGAGCGATTCCTTCGCTACTGCTGCTAACTGAAGCCGATCGATGCTGCCTCTGGATGAACGGTGAGCGTTGCTAGGGGGGTTGGATGAACAGTTCCCGGTGGGGGTGGATGAATAGGACCCCGTGGTGTTGCCTCTGGATGAACAGGACCCCGATCGATCGAGCTGGTTGGGGCTGGATGAACAGGACCCCGTGGAGGGCAGGATGAACAGTACCAACCCATGGAGGGCAGGATGAACAGTAGACGGTGGAGGGCTGGATGAACAGTTGCCCGTGGAGGGGTGATTGAACAGGAGCCCGTGGAGAGGGCTGGTTGAACAGTAGCCGGTGGAGTAGCGCGCGGTGGAGGCTGGATGAACAGGAGCCCGTGGATGAACAGTCGCAGGTGGAGGCTGGAGGAGGTCGACGATGGATGAACAGTAGCCCGTGGAGGCTGGAGGGGGTCGGCGGTGGAGATGAACAGTATACCGTGGAGTCCCGTTTTGCGGTATGCCACACCCCTCCAAGACTCCCGTTTTGACCGTAGCTCTCCAACACAAGTCCGTTTCCTCCGTTTTGCGGTACGCCACACCCCTCCCGATCAACAGGACCCCCGTTTCGACCGTAGGAGGTCCGTTTCCTCCATTTTTCGGTACGCCATACCCCTCCCGATGAACAGGATCCCGTTTCGACTGTGGCCGGTTGAACACAAGGCCGTTTCCTCCGTTCTGCGGTACGCCAGGCCTCGTTTCCATCGGCTGTTCCGTCCAAGCCGGTTGGCTCCCACGCGTTCTGTTGCCTCCCGATGAACAGGACGCATTCCGTTGCCTCCCCATGAACATGACGGCGACACAGTTTCTCCGTTCTGACCTAGCCATGTACACGAGCCCTGGCCGTACGTATGCGCGAGTAGGCGTTCGAGACCCTGCCCGTATGTACGTACGTGGCCGTATTTTCTTTCTTGCACACTGGCCGCTGTACGTACATGTACATGCTACGTGCGCGCCTCTACTACGACATGTGCGCGCCTCTACATCGACCAGTATGTACGTACACGTTCGCGACCAGAATGACAACGCTACGTACGCTTCGACCAAGTGGGTCCCGACTGTCAGGCACTTCCTTGCGTGCGAAGATGTAGCTGGTCGGTCCTAGCAGTCAGGGGGCGAATCGTTTTTTTTGCCCGGACGCACTTCCTTGCGTGCGAAGATGTAGCTGGTGGGTCCCAACAGTCAGGGGGAAACGTTTTTTTTTGCGAAATACGGTGGCCCGTCCGATGGGTCCCCGCTGTCAAGTGGAGGAATAATTATTTTGCGCGTAATAAGGAGGCACTTCCTTGCTGCAGCCGTGGACCCAGCTGTCAGCCTCTCCACGTACAGTCCACGTCCGATGGAAGCCGTTCCTTGACCACGTTGACCACGCCGCGCCGAGAGCACCAGGGCGGTGAATGACAGCGAGGCCTAGGAAGGGGACGACGCGGAGCCGGGGAAGACGCGATAGTGGAAGCCCGCGCGGAGAGGAGTATGAGGGTTCACTGGTTCAGCTGCGGTGTGAGGCTGCCGTCACTGCAGGGCCTGGCCAGCGGTGGGAATAGTAGGGGGCGGTGAGGCCTCCGCGGCAGCACAGCCGGCCATGGGAGGCAGGAGCATGCGGCACGACTGGCACTGCTTTGGGCGGCTGGAGCAAGAAGACCAGAGGTTGAAGAAGCACTACGGCCGTTGGATGGACATCGTACGGTCACTGGAGCTAGAATCGTTCATATTGACTAAGTTGACAAAGCACTCCATCCCCGTCAACTTAGTAGGCCCACAAGTCAGCCTCCCACCAAGGTGGGTCCCAACTAGCAGGGGGAGTATTCATTTTTTGTGCGTAATAAGGAGGCACCTCCGATGGGTCCGAGCTGACAGCGGGGGGAACGTTTTTTTCGCGAAATACGTTGGCCCGTCCGGTGGGTCCCAGCAGTCAGGGGGAAACGTTTTTTCGCCAAATACGGTGGCCCTTCCGGTGGGTCCCTGCTGTCAGGTGGAGGAATAATTATTTTCCGCGTAATAAGGAGGCACTTCCTTGCGGCTGCCGTGGACCCAGCTGTCAGCCTCTCCACGTACAGTACTCTTCTGATGGAAGTCGTTCCTTGACCACGTTGACCATGCCGCGCCGAGAGCACCAGGGCGGTGGACGTCGGCGAGGCCTAGGAAGGGGACGACGCGGAGCCGGGGAAGACGCGACAGTGGATGCCCATGCGGAGAGGAGTACGAGGGTTCACTGGTTCGGCTGTGGTGTGAGGCCGCTGTCGCTACAGAATAACAGGGGGTGTGGGTGAGTGGAGGGATGCCCTGGCCAGCGGTGGGAGTAGTAGGGGCGGTGAGGCCTACGCGGCAGCACAGCCGGCCACGGGAGGCAGGAGCAGGCGGCACGACCGGCGCTGCTTTGGGCGGCTGGAGCAAGAAGACCAGAGGTTGAAGAAGTATGACGACCGTTGGATGGACATCGTACGGTCACTGCAGCTAGAATCATTTATATTGACTAAGTTGACAAAGCCCTTGGTACGCGTCAACTTAGTAGGCCCACAGGTCAGCTTCTGAAAAGGTGCGCCCCAGATGTCAGGGGGAGGAATCATTTTTTGGGCGGGTGAAGCTAGAATATCCGAGATTGAAGAAGAAGCATGGCATCCGTTGGATGGACATCCAACGGCCACTGCTGCTAGAACCGTGTGTTGACTATAAGTTGACAAAGCCTTGCATACGCGTCAACTCTTTTTTTAGGGGACGCATCAACTTAGTAAGGCCACAAGTGTGTGGCAGAGAACTTATAGCCCATTTGAGATTTGTAAGAATGTGCAGCCAATTTTTGAATTCTAATGGAATTTACTACAGCCCATTTACAGTTTGTTAAAAGTACAGCCCATTTCAACCAACCGTTCAAAATAGAATTCAATAAATTTTCCCACATTTTGATGGGATCTGAAATATTTTTATCCCAAAATTTTTAGTAAGATTAAATACAATTTCAATATAAATTTATATTATGTAAAAATCCAACAAAACATTGCGCTCGCAACAATTAATGAAATTAAAATTTTCAATATCCAAAAATAATATTTTATAAAGTAATTACGTGTTTGGTGCATTTTTTATTTACTGCCCAGTTTTTATAATTACATCCCATTTATTATTTCTTAAAGCCCAATTTCTTTTTAAACCTAATGCATCCCTCCTAGGAAAGATTTGCGGCCCAGCGGGGTGGAGAATAACAACTTGACCTTGCCTGGGTATTCCTCAAAAAAGTATAGCTGAGCTAGCCATTTTCAGCTTGAAAAAAGTTAATATCTGGGCTGGATATCTGGCCTGGGCTAGACAGGCCACAGCCCGCCCAATTAATAGCTGCAGCAATGTTTCCGTTGTTGTTCAGAGGAGAAAAATTAATATCTGGGCTAAACATCGCTCAAGAAAAACTCTGCAGTGCTCACACCTCAGAAGCACAAATACTGCTCGAGCTGCTTGGTCCCAGCTGTCGGCCGCTTCTTGTGCAATTCTCTCATTTATTGACTACATAGGTTGACAATAGTGTGTGACCGTGATGTCAGGACACCAGGAGGAAGCAAAAAAAATTATAGTTTTATATACTAATAAGGAGGCACTTGCGTACGTGCGGCTATGGCCCTGGAGGGTCCCCACTATCATCCTCTCCAAGTAAAGTCATCTCCTCATCCTCATGTCCATTGACCATGTTGAAAACATGAGACAGCGGCTCCACGGCGAGCACAACAACTCGAAGGACGATGGAGAGGGCCTCACGTGCCCTACAGATGGTCTGATACAACGTCCACTACTCATTCGGGAAGCCAGGATCATAGGGCCACATGTCCGTGACGACATTGTCGTTCGCTTGTTCACCGGTGCTCATTGAGGAGACGGAGGTTGCAACACAGGTCCTCCTGCGCTGGTAGCTCTTCCGCCATTAGGGCGTCGAAGTGTGGCCGCACCTCCTCTATGGTGAACACGACATGAACCGGCTTGGACAGTGGCACCGGCTCTTGGTCGGAAGCTACGTCCATCGTCTGATTGTCGTCGCTCAGCTCAGCGAGGTAGCTGGCGAGCCAGCATGTCCGGCTGCTGGACCGACCCACTGCCAAGCACGAGTCTGATTGCCCTGGCCCACCCAGACCGCCTCCCTCGCCCACGCACGCTTTCCGCCCGAAACGGTCAGCGCCGCCCGCCCCGCTTCCCGGTGCATGCGATTGCTCCGCCTTCAAACGACACAAGTGTCATCCGTCCATCCTTCTGCCGCCCACATTAATGATATGTGGTTGCCGAGGCGGCTACTCCGGCGCCACACGTCCGTCCCTCCGCCGCCCACCATTGCTATATAAACTGCTGCGCCGGCCATAGCCGCAGTCATCCGCATCCATTCCTATTCTCCTGTCCACACCACTACTGCCCACCATGGCTTCCTCGCACTCCAGCGCTCTTTGGGACGGGCGGACGACGGACCACAAGGAGATGGCAGCCATTGCTGCCGACTGGCTGGCCGGCAGGTAGCCGGAGGACGACGACGTCCCAATGGAGAACATGGTAGTCGACGATCCGACGCCAACCCCCTCCTCCGCGCCATCCTCGCCGGTGCATTGCACCATGACCATCAGCGAGGCCCGTGCCCAATATATGGACTCGATGAGGCAGAAGCATGAGGAGCAGTTCCGGGAGGCGCAGGCCGACGCCGCCTACAACCACCATCTCCTCCAGGAGCGCCTGCAGGCGGAGGAGCAGATCACCGCGGAGCGGGCGGAGCAGGAGGCGCTGCTCGACTCATACCGCTCTGCCCGCGAGGGCTACCTCGAGCGCTGGCGGTACCGCATGCGGGTGGCAGAGGCTGCAGCCGCCTACAGAGAGGGCGATGAAGCGGGCGAGGCACTGTTTGGCGAGACCGAGGATGAGGCAGAGGACAATGCCAGCTCCGACGAGTCCCCGCTCCGCTGGCGTCGACGAGGCCCTGCTCCGCCGAGGCCCTGCGGCACCAACAACGAGGCAGAGGACACCGCCGGCTCCGCCGAGGCCCCACCCTGCGGGCAACGAGGGGGAGGATTTCCCCCGCTCCACCGAGGCGCCGCCCGCCGGCAACATGACATAGGACATCGCCGGCTCCGCTGAGGCCCCACCCCGCTGCCAGCGAGGCCGCGCCACACAGAAAACGAGGAAGAGTAGAACACGGTAGGTCGCCGCTGCTCGGGTCCAAGTAAGGCCACCGCTGCTACCCTCGGTTGAAGCCAAGCTAGACGGGTTGACCATGACGGCCGGTTAGCTTCTTGGCGGCGACGTGGAGTCGGAGAGCTATGTTGGAGAAGGACGCTGCTTCTACTTAACTGCTGGTGCAGTTGGCTGACTGACACGTGGGCCCAACAGGCATCTGGGCCACATGTCAGTTACGCAACTGCACCTGCAGTTAAGTCACTGAAGCTTTTGTTCGGCTCAGCCGGACATAGGTGGGTAGCTTCGGTTAATTAATTATACCTCCAGCGCACCCCTTTTTAGTTGAAGAATGTATGAAATGTAATGAAATCCGGCATGTTTATATGAAATCCGACCGTGTATGAATGAATTTATTTCGATTACTTCAAATTCTTGTATCACTGGCATTGGATGAACATGCAAAACAATATGTACTAGCATTATTCCCAGGGTGATCACCTCGTTTGCAGCAGTTTCACATGTACTCCCTCCGGTCCTTTCTAGTCTGCATACAAGTTTTGTCTGTAGTCAAAGTATCTCTACTTTGACCAATCTTATAGAAAAACGTATGCACTTTCACAATGTGTGAAGTAAAAAGGAACAGAACACTCGATCTGCAAACGAGTGTTGGCGCGGCCGCTCATGAAACTGTCGCTGTGTTGGTCTGACCTGAGAGTGTGAGACCGACGGAGTTGCAGAGATGGCGCTCCCCCTCCCCCCTCCCCTCTCCTCTCCGCTCCCCGTCTCTCTCTTCCCTGTTCTCGCCGCTGGCCATGGCTCCCCCCGGCGGCGCGTGCCCCTCCCCTCCCCCCGTTGACCCCCACCGCCTGCGGCGCGGGGTGGCTCCCCTTGCTCCGTCCGCGAGGCGGCTCGCTCGGTGACCTCGCCTGGGTCGTCGGCCTTCCCCGGTTCTCGTTTCTGGGCGTTGGGTGACGCGGATGACTCGACCTTTGATTCGGATGAGTGCATCCCATCCGTGGTGGTGGCGGTGGTGCCGGCCGTCCCTGCGTCGGGCCGTGCCCGAAAATTTGCTCCGGGGGCCGGGGCCGGCCGGTGTTGGTGCCTTCTGGGTCATCGGGGTGGATGCACGTTGGTCGGCGTCGGTGCTTCGGGGGTCGGGGCCCGGCTCCTTCCCCGGATCGTGGTCTCCTCGGCCCTTCTCCCTCCTCCATGGCGATGGATCCGGACGCTGTGGGGTCTCCGGTTGCTGGTGTCGCTCGTCCTCCTCCTCTCCGGCTGGGGTTGCTGCCGGGGACGGCGGATGTGCCGGCGTGTACGGGGGCAGTTGGTGGCCAAACCCTAGATATGGTTTGCCCTGTGGTGGAGGTGGGCTCCTGTGGGCAATTGGGCTTGATGGCTCCTGGGCTGGCTCGGGCTGGGCCGCCTGGGCCCCCGGTCTTGTCTTCTTTTGATGCTTTCCCCCCTCCCGTCTGTGGGCCCGGGGCAGTTGGTTGTGGCCACTGCTCCGCGTCCTTCCCCTCCCCCGGCCCGCTGTCCTGCTTCGGCCCAGTCTGGCCTGGCCTCCCTTGGCTTTATATGGGTGCGCCGCGGTTCCATCCCCCTCCTAGGGTTCCCGGCTTCCGCCGCCAATATTCGCAGGGCGCTTCGTCCTATCCGCCACTTTTCCAGATCCATCTCCTCTCCCCTCCTCTCGTCCTCTCTTTCGTCGAAGTGATCGCCATGGACAAGTACAGGGGCTCCTCCTCCGAGGCCCTTTCGGGTAGCAAGCGGGCCCGTGAAGATTCGCCGGGCAATGGTGACGATCTGGCGTATGAAGCGGAGCTATGGTCGAAGCTCGAGTCTGAGCGGGCGGCGCGCGAGCTGTCGCGTGAGCGGGAGGCCTGGGAGGCGGGGCCGGAGCGGCTCCTTCACGACGAGCAGGAGCGCTCGGCGGCCAGATCTGGGACGACGCTCTCTGGATCTGGTGGTGTGTCGGGGTCGGGGGCGGATCCGTGGGAGGCTGCAGCTGCTTCGGTGGGTGGTGGCTCCTCCTCGTCGGCGCCGCGTCCTGCTCCGGCCAGGGGTCCGGCGCCTCCGCCTCGGCCGCCTGTCTCACTCGTTCGCGGCTGGTGCTGCCTCTCGCTCGGGGCCGCGCTTCGGGCCTGGTGCCTCCTCCTCGCTGGTCAGAGATCGTCGTGCTCCTCCCTCTGCCCCGAGTGCCTCTTCTTTGGTTCGTGGTGATGGGATCCTGCCGCCGCCTCCGCCTCCTCCTCCTCCTCACCAGCTACCTGCTGCCACTGGTCCCTCCCCGACCCTGACCTGCTTTGCTTGCCATCGTCCGAATCACTTCCAGTCCAGGTGCACCAATCCACCTTTCTGCCTCATTTGCCGCTCGGATGGGCATCTTACAGTTGATTGCCGCAATCGATCCAAGAACCCTTCCTTCATTCAGTTTGGGTTGGGCCTGCCAGGTGCTCCTTCTTCGCTTTGGATGCTGATGTTCCTGTGGTGATGGCTGCACCGTCTCTCTCTAATGCGGCCATCATAACGGTGTGTGGTCAGTAGATTTCCCCGCACATCCTCCTGGATGGTCTGAAAATTTGGGACGATGGTGGCTGGGACTGGCAGGTGCGCCAGCTTTCAGAGTATGAGTTCGCAGTGGTCTTTCCCTCCAAGGACTATCTAAGGATGATCTCCTCGTGCACCAACTTTACTCTTCCTCTAAACCAGCTTGTGGTGTCAGTCAAGGCGGCTACTTGTGGTGCGAAGGCGGTGGGCCCTCTCACCAAGACCTGGGTGTTAGTTGATGACGTGCCAGTTGGTTTATGATCTGTGGAGTTCATGATGGCTTTTGGTAATCTCCTTGGCAAGCCTGTGGAAGTTGATGCGGAGTCTTTGGGCAAGGTTGGTCCAGTGCGTCTCAATGTGTGGTGTATTGATCCTGTCTGTGTTCATGGTGCCGTCGATGTTTTTACATCTCCTGAGGGTGTGCGCCTACGAGTTCGGGTCGAGGGTGCTGATTTCCATGCTCCCCCTCCGCCCCCTCCTCCCAAGCCTTCTGATCAAGATGACATGCAGGGGGACGGTTCGGCCGGGGGGAAAAATCCAAGTGCTGGCACGGATCCTCGTTTTACCCAGTCTGAATGGGACAAACTGGAGCCTGATGAATAGGAGCTGCTCAAGGACAATGCCCCGGCTGCTAATCCTTAAAATGAGGGCCTGGCTCCCCGTGAATCTACTGCTTGTAAAGGGACCCCTTCTCTGGTGTGTGCTCCAACGTGCCTACTCGCCCGCAGTCTCCTTCCTTCTCTGGGATTGAGGATCTTCCCGCTCCCCCCCCCCCCGCGATCCAACGAGTACTCAACTAAGAAGAAGAAGAAGTCGTTGGTTCGGAAATTTTCTGCTAAGTGTCGGGCATCTTCTGTCTCCAAGCAGTCGGTGGCGGGCCTGGCTCGTCGTCTGGATAAGGATCTGGGCTCTGCCTCGGGATTTGGCCCGGGTCCGGCGTCACATGTGCGGTGCTCCCCGGTGCTGCGATCTCCGGTGTCCACGGCGCGAAAGGGACGACGCGTGCACGACTCTGGCGTTTTGGTGGCGGTGCGGGCCGAGCAGCGCGCCGCGGCTAGGGATCTTCCTCCTCCAGGTTCGTCTGTCCATCCTCCCCTCTCCGCTTCCCCTATTCGCCTTGTTCTGCCTGCGCTGTCGGATGATCATTTGCTTCATATTATGTCTGATGTTGGAGTGGCTGTTGAACTGGGGTTGGGCTCTCCTTCTCGCCTACTTTCTGTCATTAGGGCGAATGAGGTTGCCCAGGCTGCTATTGCAAAGGCCATGGAGGCTGCAGCTGCTGCTGGCCCTGCTGGGGCCCAGGGTCAGGCTGGGGAGGGTGGAGCAATAAATGGTTGTGGCTAGTCGTCTCCACCTCTCGCTCAAGTTAAGAAAGGTCATTCCAAGCGCTCTAAGCCTTGTTTGGCCCCGTGCAGATCGAGTCTTCGTGTTAAAAACCTTACCTTCAAATGAGAGCTCTATTCTGGAATGTTCGTGGTTTCGGTGCTAGGGGGCGCCGAGACCAGATTCATGACTTGGTTTGTGGAGAGCATATTGACATTTTAGGGCTGGTTGAAACGTTTAAGGAATCCTTCTCCTCTCCTGAACTGTCTGCGGTGGCTGGCATGGACAGGTTCGACTGGCACTTTCTCCCTGTTTCGGGCCATTCTGGGGGCATTCTGATAGGGTCCAAGCGGGACGTGTTTGACTTCATTACCTTTGATCATGGCATCTTTTGGGCTAGTTGTGTGGTTCAGCATCACCAGTTGAACACTTTATGGGAATTTATGGTGGTATACGGCCCCGCGGATCACTCTCTTGCCCCTCTATTTTTGGATGAACTATCGATTAAGATTGAAGCCTGTAACATTCCTCTTCTAATTGGGGGCGATTTCAATTTGTTACGATCACCGGCGGATAAGAATAGTCCTAATTTTTCTTGGCCACTTGCCAATGCTTTTAATGATTTCATCAGTAATTGCGCGCTACGTGAGCTCCCTAGGGTGGGGGCGCGATTCACCTGGTCTAACCATCTATCACGTCCCTAGTTCTGGTATGACCTAGACTAGCTAGTCATGTGTGCATCATGTCTAAATTTCATTTAAATTTGAAATGGGGATTTGTGAAACCCTCAGAATCATTTCTGGAAATGACCCAGATAAAAATTGCTCCAAAAGGGTCCAAGAAAATGTTCATGTTGCTCTCTGAAAATATTGGACAGAGATAAAAATCAAACCAATATTTTTAGGAGCTCATAGATATCTATTTTGGCCTTTTGGAATTAATGCAGTAATTATTTGCTTTGGATATATATTGTTATATATATAGAATATTGTCCAAAAATTATGCTAGTTGATGAGGAGCTCTGGAATAATACCACTAGCTCCTACAAAAATTGGCATAAGAAAATAAAATGATTTAGTATTCTACTAAATCAGAACAAATGTCAGAAAAATAGAAAATAAACAAAAAGGGGGAAAACCCTTACCTGGACTTACCTGGGCCACTTGCTGGCCTGGCTCTGTGCCGGCCCAGCTGACTGGCCAGCGCCAGTCGTCCCCCTCCTCGCGCCAGAGGGACAGGGCGCGTGGTCGCCGCACGCCGCGCGCATGCACGCCACGGCAGCTGCCTGCCTGCCCTCTCCCCTCTTCGACCTGGCCTCGCCAGAAGCGCCCAGCTCCCCCTGGCCTCACTCCCTCTCTCCTGCGCCTCTCCCCTCCTCTCTCCCGCTCTCTCTTGCGACGCCCGAACACACCGGAGAGCACCGCCGCACGCCGACGCGGCCACAGCCACCCCGAGCCTTCTCGCCGTGTCCCCGAGCTCCGCATCGACGATCTTCGCCTATCCACCGGAAGAAGCCACTCCGGACGCCCGGCAACGACTGCATCGTCGTCGTCTTCAAGCTTCGGCCGCCGGCAACCCCACCGTCGATTCGACGCCGTCCAGGCTTCCCCGAGCTCGCCGTCGACACCTTTGGATCCGTTGTGAGCCACTGCATCGACTCCCCCTACTCTCCTGCTCTCCCCTGCCCTCTAGCTCCCCTGCCCGCATGAGCCGAAGCTCGGCTCCGCCATTGCCGCAGCGCGCGCGCGCTCACCGTGCTTCGTTCGCTGCCTTCGTGCAACGGGCATGCTCCACAGAGCCCCTGACGCCGTTGTGTAGCCCAGCCGGCTCGAAAGTGAGTCCCAGCGCAGCGCCCGCACCCCACCGAGCTCCGCCGCCGCATACACTCACCGCCGTCGCCGCTACACGTCGTCCCCGGCGACCCCACGACCACCGCTGGATGCCCCGGACCACGGGCTGTCCAACGCACCTAACCGCACGTCCAGACGTGGCCGGAAACGGTCGGCCGGCGATCGCCACCGCGTCGGGTCATCGCCGGCGTAACCCCGCCGATGTGGCACGGCCATTAGTGGCTAAACCCCACTAATTAGCCGCCCTACAGCCGCTGACAGCGGGCCCCACAGCAGGTCAAAGGTGAGTCAACGCGGGGTTAACGCCTGTCTCACTGACCAGTGGGCTCCGCCGGTCAGATTTGACCCTGGCCAGCCCGTTGACCTGCTGACGCAGCGATGACGTCATGCTGACGCAGTAAAGGACTTTCTGGATTTAAAATAAATCAGGAAATTCCAGAAAATTAGTAAAACTTCTAAAATTCATAGAAATTCAACCGTAGCTCAGATTTAAATAATTTATATATGAAAAATTATCAGAAAAATGCAATCTATCCATCTGTACTAGTTTCATGCATGACAAACCAACTTATACCTACTGTATAAGTGAAAACATATAAATGGCATATATAAGGACTTAAATTAGAGTTGCATTTGAACCTTTGGTTCAAATGGATCTCTTCCAAGTTGAATGCTAAATGCATTGGCTCAAAATACATCACATATTCATGCCATATTCATGCATCATATTGTTGCATATGATTGTGTTTTGATTGTCGACACCGTTCCTTCTCGATAGGTCCTGCTCTGGAGAGTGTTCCAGAGTACCTGTCTGAGTTGCAGTGCCACCCTGTTGATCTACCAGGCAAGCAAACCCCCTTTGTTCATTCCGATACAATCCTACTCTCTCGCTCCTGCTCTCTTTTACTGCATTAGGACAACAACGATTCAACTGCTACTCTATGCTGCGGTAGCTGAACCCATTCCTCTGCATGACCTGTCATTGCCACAGTAAGTAGTTGAAACCCACTAGCATGTGTAGGAGTTGAATGAGCCATGTTGTGTTCCTACCATGCCATGCCTGCTATTGCTTAGAGTTGTGTCAGGTCTGATTCATTGGGAATGAATTGGAGTGTTACGAGATGTTCTGGTGCCGAGAGTTAAGCGTGTGAACACGATTTGGTAAAGGTAGCGGTGAGAGGCCATGTAGGAGTACATGGTGGGTTGTCTCATTGGGACCGTCCTTAAGAACCGAGTTCTGTGTAAGTTGTCCAATGACTAGCTACTACCACACATTGGGCTCCGGGCGCTCGAAGCTCTCTCGACTTATTAACCGCCTTGATCTCTGTCCAGGAGTTGCAAATAGTTTCTGGTGTTTGTAGGTAGTGCTATTTTTCTACCGAGTGGCACCCGGCATGGTGGGCTTGGGACAGACTAGGCACACGTGGCCCGGTGTACCGAGTGGCACCCGGATGGTGGGATCGGGAACCCTGCACACATCGTTTGGGGCCGTGAGTGACACCCCGGCCGGATCTCCTTGCGGATGGAACCCGAATAGGCGATAAACCTGGACTAGAGTCTTGCGTGGTTAGTCAGTTTGTGGCCGACACCCTCGCCAGGCTTCCGCTTGAAGGTTGCCGAGGTACATGACGTGTACATGGCGGTAAGTGGCGAGAGCGTGTGTGACGCAGTACACCCCTGCAGGGTTATCATGATCTATTTGAATAGCCGTGTCCTCGGTTATGGACTTCTTGGATGCTTACGTGGTACATAGACAACTTGAAGTGGATACTCTAAAATGCTCAAGATAATTGTGAGTTCTATGGATGGCTTCTCGTAGTGAGACGGGAATGAATCCATAGTGGTGTATTGAGGTGGTGATTAGTGGACTCGTGTGCGCCTTCTTACCTCAAAGAAGTTTCTCGTAGTCGTAGAATAGGATAGCCACTGAGTCAAAGCTGGCTTGCTGCAACTAAAACCCACACTACCTTCTTGATACAAATGCATGTATGATAGGATCTGATGTAAGTCTTGTTGAGTACCTTTGTACTCATGTTGCTTTATTTATGTTTTTGCAGCGGAGACTTCAGTCTTATTAGTAGTTCCGCTTGGACTTCGACGGGTAGCTTGTACCTCAGCTACGATCTTGCACCCTTGGGAGGGTCTTGTAGATAGTCAGGCTTCTCAACCTTTTTCCTTTGTAGTTGTCTGTACCCAGACATGTAATGCTTCCGTTGCTTGTATGCTCTGAATGATGGGTCATGTGACCCCTGTTTGTACTTAATGCTATGTGGCTCTTCTGGGCCTTTTATCTATATGAGTTTGCGTTATGTTGTGATGCCATGTTGTACAGCACATACTTGCATGTTATGCATACGTGTAACGTGTATTGCTATGTGTGGGATCCGACAATCTAGTTGTTTATCCTTGGCAGCCTCTCTTATGGGGAAATGTAGTCTAGTGCCTCCTTGAGCGATAGTAGTCCGCTACAGCCCGGTTCACCGGAGTCCTGCTAGCCCAGCACTACTGCTCTGGACACTTGACTGGCCGGCATGTGTTTCATTTCGTTCCTATGTCTGTCCCTTCGGGGAAATGTCACGCGGTGACATCCGGAGTCCTGCCTAGCCTGCTACAGCCCGGGTTCCCGGAGTCCTGTTAGCCCAGTGCTACAGCCCGGATTCACACGCTGCTGGCCGACACGCTCGATGTTGATTCATGTATGCCTGTCCCCATACGTTAGTGCCGCTTTGGGTTCACGACTAGCCATGTCGGCCCGGGTTCTCTGTCATATGGATGCTAGCGACATTGTCATATACGTGAGCCAAAAGGCGCAAACGGTCCCGGGCCATGGTAAGGCGACACCCGTGGGAATACCGTGCGTGAGGCCGCAAAGTGATATGAGGTGTTACATGCTAGATCGGTGTGACTTAGAATCGGGGTCCCGACACCATCAGTCCTCTCTTGTGCGGTCGGTGCTGGATCGGGTCTTTATCTCTGACCGGTGGGATTCGCTTTTCCCCCGTGCGGTGTTGAAAGCCAGGCCTGCGGTTGGCTCTGATCATGCCCCCCTGGTTGTGGATGCGGGCATCCTTTCCCTTGTGTCTCCTTCCCGCTTCCAATTCGATGCCTCTTGGCTTGTAGTGGAGGGTTTATGTGAGATGATGGCTTCTAATATCTCTAATCTTCTCCCTTCTCCTCGCCGACCCTTTGGCCCCATGGATGACTGGCACAAGGTGTCTTATGAGCTTCGTAAATTCTTGAGAGGTTGGTCTCGGAATAGGGCAGCTGAGCTCCGTAGAGATAAAGATACCCTTGAATCTCAACTTCGGGATCTGGATCACTCCGCTGACTTGTCTGGGCTCTCCGCCTCTCAATGAGCTACTCGCTACTCGCTGGAAGACGCCCTGATGTTGTTGCATCAGCAGTCAGAAATTTACTGGTGCCAGCGAGGTGCCCTTAATTGGACTTTGAAGGGTGATGCTATGACGGCTTATTTCTTCGCGATCGCCAATGGCAGACACCGGAGATGTTTCATTGACAGTCTGTTGATTGACGGCGTCAAAACCTCGGACCAGTCTCTTATTATGAATCACATTGTTGGGTTTTATTCCAATCTCCTCGGCTCTAAGCCGGACCTTGGGCTTACCTTCTCCTTTGCATTCTGGGATGCAGATTGCAAGATTTCTCCGGATGAAAACATGGGATTGATGGTCCCTTTATCCGATGAGGAGATTTGGGAGGTGATTAGTTCGGCTAACCCGAACGCTGCCTCTGGGCCTGATGGTTTTTCGATTCCCTTCTTTAAGAAATTCTGGCCACAGTTGCGGGCTCTCATGTGTAAAATCATCCAAGGTTTCTGGTTGGGAACGGTGGATATCTCTCGTCTTAACTATGCTGTCATTACTCTTATTCCTAAAATCAAGGGTGCGGACTTGATTTCACAGTTCAGGCCTATTGCCCTTATCAATAATTTCGCCAAGTTTCCTGCCAAAGGGCTAGCCACACGCCTCTCTCCCATTGCCCATCGTACCATCAGTCCTTTTCAGTCGGCTTTTATTAAAGGTCGTTTCATTTTGGATGGGGTTCTTTGCCTTCATGAAATTGTACATGACATTAAGATTCGCAAATCGAAAGCGGTGATTCTTAAACTCGATTTTGAGAAGGCTTACGATACGGTGAGCTGGCCTTTTCTGCATAGGGTCTTGCTGGCTAAAGGGTTTGAGGGGCCCCTAGTTCATAGAATCATGCAGTTGGTCTCGAGAGGCCATACTGCCATCAATGTTAATGGTCAGGTTAGCCAGTTCTTTGCCAATGGTAGGGGCCTGCGGCAAGGTGATCCTGCCTCACCCATTTTGTTCAACTTCGTTGCGGATGCCTTATCCCGCTTGCTTTCTAGGACAGCTACCTATGGGCACATCTCTCCAGTTAGCTCTAATCTTCTTCCCCAAGGGATGACCCACCTTCAGTACGCGGACGACACTATCATTATGGTTGAGCTAAACGATGCCTGCCTTGCCCATCTCAAGTTTATTCTACTCTACTTCGAGGTGTGTCGGGGCTTAAGATTAACTTTGCCAAAAGTGAAGTTATTGTTACTGGTGTGGACGAGTCGGAAGCTGTGCAAGTGGCACATCTGCTCAATTGTAAGCTGGGGTCTTTCCCGTTCGAATACTTGGGCCTGCCTATATCCCCGGACGTGCTTCATGCCAAAGAATTTGCCCCGGTGGTCTCAAAGGTGGGCAACAGGGTCCTTCCCTGGCGGGGTAGGTATAATACTAATGCGGGTAAAGTGGCTCTAATCAACGCCTGTGTCTCCTCCCTCCCCATGTTCCTGATGGGCTTCTACCTCTTATCGGCTGGGACTCATGCTAGTTTTGATAAACACTATGGGGCGTTCTACTGGAACGCGGCAGATAATCGCCGCAAATATCGCTTTGTCAAATGGAAGTTGATGTGTAGACCCAAAAACCTTGGGGGGTTAGGGATTCTTAATACTTCCATCATGAACCAATGCTTGTTGATCAAATGGTGGTGGAAGATTATGAGTGCGGTGGACCAGCCCCTCTGGCTATCTATTCTTAAGGCTAAATATTTCCCTTCCCTGTGTCCGATGTTTGCTCACTCGCGTGGTGGCTCTCAGTTTTGGAAGTCCTTGGTCAAAGTTAGACCTGTGTTCCAGTCTTTTGTTAAGTTTGTTGTTGGGGACGACTCCTCGATTAGATTTTGGCTGGATTGGTGGTGTGGAGACTCACCACTCTCGGTGTCCTTCCCCACCCTTTTTTCTTATTGCTCTGATCCGAATATTTCTATTGCTGAGTTGGCTTCCCATCGGTGGAACCTGGTCTTCCGCCGCTCCTTGTCGCCTGTAGAGTTTGAAGACTGGCAATGCCTTACTGGTTTCTTCCCTACGCTCTCGACGAACAGGGATTCGGTGTTCTGGCCACTGTCTACCTCTGGGCGCTTCTCTGTTAAGTCGCTTTACTCTAAGCTAGTTGGTGGCACGCCCACTAATCATTTTTCCCAGATTTGGAAGGCTCGGATTCCCCCTAAGATTAAGATTTTCCTGTGGCAAGCCTTCAGAGGCCGGCTACCTTCGGCTGATAAAATTCGTAAGAGAATGGGCCGGGCTCCCAGTTTTGTGCTCTGTGCGGTGCTGTGGAGGACACGGAGCATATTGTTTTCCACTGTGTCTTGGCTAAGCTCATTTGGAGTTGCGTGAGGGAATGGCTTCTTATCTCTTGGGCCCCTGCCTCCTTTGCCGAGCTGCATAGCTTAGCAAGCAACCTTTCGGGCGTCTCCAGACGTATCTTTTGGGTGGGCCTGGGGGCTTTTTGCTGGTCCCTTTGGACGACTAGGAACAAATTTACTATTGAGCACGTGTTTCCGCCTAAACCTACTGACTGCTTATTTAAATCGTGTGCTTTCTTGCAGCAGTGGAAATCATTGACTAGTCGACGACCAGGATGCGCTCTCTATGCTGATCTCCGAAGTTTGGGCTTCGGCTTCTCAGTTATGCAGACAAGAGCGGGATGTTTAAATGCTTTCTTTTGGGCGGCATCTGTAGCTTTATTTGGGACTTTCTCTTCCGGCCCGCGTGCCGTGTACTGGCGAGGGAGCCATGTACTAGACTGTCGTTTCTTTCGTCTCGCCCATCGTTGGGGTCTGGTTGATGTGTGGTACTTCTCTGTTATGTGGTTGCTACCTGCCTTATGACTTTATTTATAAAGTCAGGCGTATGCCTTTTCTCTAAAAAAAAGGAACAAAAGGAGTACAAAGAGTTTGAGTAGCTTTTTAGCGTTCATGTACATTGCAATCAAACACACAGGCCTGGCAATTCATAGAGAACATTCAAAACAATCGATGATTATGCATCTCAGTGATTCACATGTCAGAGCCAATATTTACTTCACAACTAAAGAATAAAGAAAAAATGGATCGACGCTGCTGACAGCAAAGGGCGTCCCATTCAAAAATATCACACACATGTCTTCTTGCTAAAATCAATGAGCAAAATTTGACAAGGTTTTCCCATTCCAAAATATCATATGCCTACGATTGTGGAATGGGCAGGGTTTTCCATCAGTTTGGACATTGACATGGCACCTCGTGCTAAATAAACCAGCTGTTCTTTTTGTGCAGTTCCACCAAAATCAACCAAATTCGCGCGTAGCTTGTATGATTTCGCCCTTATATGTTGCAACACCTTGAACTTATCGGCACCTCCTTTCTTGTGGTGGAAATGAATGATTCGATGTATTCATGAACATTTTGTGCAGTTCCCATTGAAATCAAGCTGAGCACCCCTATTTGCATAAATACGAAAAAAGTGATGAGTATAAAGCAAACTGTACTATGATTTGACAGTTTAAACAGGCACCAACATGGTCCATGTAGAGCACACTTTTAGAAAAATGGAACTCACCGGAAAGAATCCTAGAACAACATTGTACTCGCGCATCACAGCAAGAAAATGGAGATTTGTCAGTCCTTCTGAGCTGAAGTTAGTTTGGTCTTGTGGGGGGTAATATAACCATCCTTCAACTACTCCTTCTGATGAGAAGATAGACATGGCTTCTTCATCCTGGCATAATCGGAACTAGTCACTTCACGTACTCCATATTCTTCTTCAGAGGAGGATGATCCTGTTGTGCAAAGACAAGAGGATACCTAAATGCTAGCATCCCTGTTTGCTCGAAAAAAAGGAAAGGAAATATTTAAAACAGCACAGATGAAGCACTTCTCAAGGACAATACCACTTTTTGATGAAAGTATCTAAACAGTAGCACAACACCAATAGAGACGACAAAGCTCAATCATATGGATGAAATCAGTGGGCGAGTACCAACCTTTGTCAGGAGGCTTATTGTGTAGAGCATACAGATGAAGCACTTCTCTGGAACCATCTGTTGCTATCTACTGTGGTGGCCATGCTTACTATATACTCCTCGATTAGATTAATGTTTCCAACATCTTCTTGTGCAGTTCCACTAAAATATATGGTATCTTCAAAGAAGATCCCTGTTTGCACAAGTAGAGATAATTACGTATTACATTAAGAGTGGCATCAAATCAGTGGCAAAACAATTGCTCGTTCCATCCATAGCAATAAATTAAGATGCAAAACTATATCATGACTTGTGTCATCACAGCTCCAGTGCTTTATTACAGCACCAGGAGTTGATTTTTGTTTTTCTTCCGCTTGTTCTTCCCCTTCGTCACTTGGTTCAATAACAGACAAGCTTCGCCTTCAATGTAAGATTTGGCATGTCAATTAGGTTGCACAAGTATAGCACTAAACAATGACATTAATTTTCTGATGAAAGTGGCAAAATACAGGCCAACAATTGTGAAATATCCTTATACCTCAATGGGATATTGCGGTCCACATACAGATTGGAAGTCTTGTCTCCATTTGTGCAGTTCACTAAAATCAAGCAACATTACCGTACAAGTAGCACAACATATGAAAGCACACTGCAGAATCATGTGAAAGAAGGCTAGTACTGACCTCTCATGACGCAGAATTCAAACAACTCACAAGAAGAAGATCTGAACCAAATTTGCCAACACGGATAGGATGTAAGATCTCCTCTTGTGCTGTTCCACTAACATCAAGCAATAAAGCAACGTTGTCGGTGTGACATTTTGGTTGAACTGCACAAAACACTCTTAAAACAAAAGTGTTTTGTGCAGTGCAACAAGAGTCACAATGGCAACGAGGTGAAGTAGATAACCCTGTTTACACAGAGGTGCAAAGGAAACAACTAGTGGTCAATAACGGTGGATGACACAGAAGCCAACAAAAAGAAGCATCTATCTTATCTAAATGGGAAAGAAAGCAAGGCAGTAGCATTTCTCAAATGGTGGCATTGATTAATATTAACAGAGAGATTATATTAAGAATAAAATTCGTTAAACATGTAATTTGCTTTTAACTGTGGCATTGCATCAATTTTCCAGCGGCATTATTAGAGGGTGCGTGTTTATAGGGACATTTTGGTGGAGGGACTAAAAAAACTCCGTGTCAGTCCCATAAACCAAACAGGAGGGACTTTTAGGGACTAAAAGTGGGCATTTGGGACTAAAGAAAGAAGACCCAGAGGGAGAGTCTTTTTGGGACTTTTTCCAACAGTTGCCCCTGCCACGCATCACACCTTGTCTCTATTAGTTCATTACTAGGGGTAACATGGTCTTTTAGCATGTCATTTAATAACCTCTAGTCCATGTTTAGTCCCTAGAACCAAGCAGGTAGGGACTAGGGAGTTTTTAACCAAACAGGGCCTTAGATTAACAATAGCTAAAGAGTTGCACGGGACAGTGGACGCACCAGCACCATGTGCATCTACCGATGTACTGGGGTGATGCACAGTCTGTTGCAACAAAGAACAAACAACCAAGGAGCATATTTGTGTTGGTCCCAGTTTTGTTATCTTTAGACACCTTTCCCTATGTGAGCGCAGCAAATCTAGTCCTGCTCAAACTCTACAGCCTTGTCCCCCCAAAAAAAGATCAGTTTGTTACAGATGTGCATACTGCGTTTGTCATTGTTTTCCCTTTTCGACCAACGTAGGTGCTGGATAGCCAGTATGTACTAGTACTTTCCCCACTTCTTTCCTCTATGAACCACGTCCTAGATTTATGCTATACAACTTTCCCCATTACTTTCCCCCATTCATGTCCTCTTTGAACCACGTCTTAGATTCATGCGATACAACTTTCCCCCTTCCTTTCCTTTTTGAACCACGTCCTAGATTCATGCTATACAACTTTTCCCACTACTTTCCCCCATTCCTTTCCTCTTTGAACCACGTCCTAGATTCATGGTATACAACTTTCCCCACTACTTTCCTGTTTGATCCAACACCTAGATTCGAGTGCAGAAGCGGAAAAAGCCCACATGCAGCTAGAGCAATGCATGTGGAATAAGTAAATTATACCTTAAGGTTCTTGGGGTGTGGTTCGGTGGGCGACCGGAGGCCCTTCGACCCACACTATGTACGACGACGAAGAAGAAGGGGTCAGAGGCCCTCCCGCGCCGCCGCTGGGTGAAAGTGAACAGCTGCGCCGGTAGTGGATTCCCTCCCTCGCCGACGGCGGCAGCGTTAAGCCTCCTTCCCTTCCCGGCGGATGGATCCTGCCGGCTCTTTGACCAGTAGTGAGGGGAGAGAGAGGCCAACGAAGTCTTGTTTAGATTTGGAGAGGGTGAGAGAGTGTGAAGAGAGCAACTACAAGCAGACCAGCAGTGAGGGGAGAGAGAGAGGCCAACGAAGTCTTGTTTAGATCTGGAGAAGGTGAGAGAGTGTGAAGAGAGCAACTACAAGCGCTAAGGCTCCAGCGTGTATATATATACTGGAGAAAACAAGCGCCGAGGCTGCAGCTTATACGTGATGAGGTGATTATACGGTCACTACGAGATCGTATAGCTCTGTATACATCCATTTTGACCAGTCAAAGAATCCTCCTGGCACGAATTATGCTCAAGTGTAGCTATCGAACCCGAGACCTCAAGTTTGATGAGCGAATAGGCTAACCAGCTACACAACCCTCCTGTTATGTTTAACGAGAGGAAAATAACCTTTTATACATTCTTGCATTCGTGTGACAAGCATGCTGTGTTTTTTGTGTGTGTGGGAGTCATTGGGATTTAAATCATAATCGTGTCATGTGGCTTTGGTGGTAAGACTATCCATAGTGGTGCAGAAATAATGCAGCCTTAGTCACCTTACCTCTCTCCACGTAGTACGTTGGGTCCCACCAGTCAGAGGGTGAAACAAACAAATTAATAAGAAAAATTAAAAGCACTAGCGGTGTATCTTACCTCACACATCTCGCTACTGCTCGGGAACAATGTCCAATTGATGCCTCTGTTCGCTCACGTACTATTTTAAGTGAATCCTTATTATAACATGCACACAATTTTGGGCACTTGTATTCGACCTAAGTCAGTGTGCCACCGTATCTCGTACGACTCCCTCCGTCTAGGTGTAATAAGTCACATTAGAAGGTGCAGCGGGACCAAGGTGCAAGCAGATTGGAGGAGAAGGAGAAACTTGACCGGTCATTCCTCCAATCAAAGCCCTGATTTCTGTCTCTAAACGCAACAATTAATCCAAACAACTAAGAGATGCCGTTTTAGCTACCATGCAGGGCCACGTATTAACTCGCATGCAAGCCGACTTTGATTTCTTGACTGATCAACGCGTAGTTGCGCTCCATGCATTGGGTTTCCGGGGGAGATAACAAGGCAGAGTAAGGAGCGTTTTGTTACATTGCTTAGGCTGGTCATAGTGGTGAGTAACTTGGACTAGTACAACATGCATATGTTACTAGTCTATGTTACTACTACACGAAGTTTGCCGTCGGAAGCGAGCCGATCTGGCTCTCCTGAGCTAGCAAGGTTTTTCTAGCCCACCCAAGCTAGCTGGCCCACAAAAGCTAACATATTTTAACAGTTAAAAACACCTAACCTTGCCCGGCTATGCTATAAGATGTTCTTGCTAAGGATCGAAACGCTCCCTAAGTAACAACGCTCGCTAGCAACGAGGCCAGGAGGGGATTGAGATGCGAAGTTAATGGACAACACCTAAACATTTTGGGAATATGTGATTTCCGTAGGATGTCTTAACACCTAGACGGAGGGAGTACTACTCCTCAGTCCAGGTTTGATGCAATATTTGTCACCTCTTCTCTTCTTGTACGTACTCCATTTGTATCTCACTTCCTGTGGCATCGCACTCGCACGATTTTCCTATTCTATGAACCTGTGTGTGTGTGTGTGTGTGTGTGTGTGTGTGCGTGTTTGTGTGTGTGTGTGTTTAACAGCATGTGTGTGTTAGAGAGAGCGACAGATCGACCTACTCCTACAGAGAGATGGTGTGTAGTGTACGATTTTAGCCGCGAGAGTCGGTGCATCCTCTCGTTTCCAGGCGTCTGGTAGGGACAGGCGGACAGCTGCCACACCTGCTCCTGACCAGCCTGGCTCACCCAAAGCCCCTCCATCGCCCGCGCGCGCTTCTCGCCCAAAACGGTCAGCGCCGCTCCAAAGAATCGGTGCCGCATTCATGCCCGGGCAGAGCGGACGTGACCTCTCACTGGCACCTGCGTTGAAGGGAGAAGCGGATTCAAGAGTGATGGTTGCTTCGTCCGTCCAATTTACTGCTGGGTCTATGTGATTTGATGGCTCATTGGTCATTATTACTGAGGTGGTAGGACTGCTGGATGTCCCACGCTTTCGGCGAAAGGAGGTAGGAGTACTACTAGATTACAATTTTCTCCATTCTTACGGCGGAGGAGTGCAAGAGCAGTGAAAACACGCAGGCTCAATGATTACATGGCCCACCTCACACTATCACCATATTTTCTGGACACCGTGCGACACCTAACTCTTTACATAGTACTCCCTCCGTTCCTAAATATAAGTCTTTGTAGAGATTCCACTAGGTGGACTACATATGGAACAAAATGAATGAATCTACACTTAAAATGCATCTATATACATCCGTATGTGGTTCATGGTGAAATCTCTACAAAGACTTATATTTAGGAATAGAGGAAGTACTTGTATAGTACGTACTGTAATTTATCAGCGAGATAGTACAATGCTATGAAGCTTCCAGCTTTTGTTACATGTATCTTGCGTCCAAGGTTGCCCGTTGCAACATTTCATCAAATACAAAGGAGACTAACATGCATGCTACTGCATCTCAATGATTGACAGATCATAGCAAATATGTACTCCCTCCGTTCCAAAATAAGTGTCTCAACTTTATGCTACATACGGAGCAAAATGAGTGAATATACACTCTAAAATACGTCTACAAACATCAGTGTTTGGAGTATGTACTAGTAGTTCATATTGAAATCTACTAAAGGACATATATATTCCAAACAATATGATAATCTCAATAACCAAGGTAGTAGGGACGAGGAGTAAACAGAGGGAGTAGTAAAATTTTCTCCTCATCCTGCGAGCCACCGCGCGCGTGGGCGAGGGAGCGGGCGTAAGGCGTACAATACTACTACTACCCATGCAGTCCCTAGCCATTGAAACAGAGACAGCTAAAGAAAAAAACGATCAATGCAGTCCCTAGCCCTTGAACCGTAAACCCTAAGCAGGCTTTAATTTGCTGGCAACGTCGGCGCTTCCTAAGAAATGAAGTTTGCAACCCTTTGACCATCGGGTCATTTTGTGCAGTTTCACCAAAATCGAGATGAGCATCCCTGTGGCAAAGAAATTGAAGAAGCATGATTAGAATAAGATTACTGGGACTAGTTGACGAGACATAAACTCATCACAAATACAGTACGTAGAAGCCAGTAGAGGTATGTGCGGGGCAAAGAAGTAGAGAAATATCCACATGGAGTGATGTGGGTAGCTGGAGCAGTGGTGCAAGCCGGCTGTAAAGGGAGTTGTACCTAAGGGATGTCGGGACGTAGCTCAACCTAGAGGAGGGCGGCGGGAGGAGACAACTACCCACGTCGCGGCAGTGAGCAATGGACGAAGGCAACCTCACCAGCTTTGTGAGAGAGAATGGCGGGGACCCCTGGTCGGGACGTGCCGACAGTGGGTTTTCGCCGTCGGCGATGGCGACCGCATATACACTAAGCATCCACCCCTTCCCCCGGCGGACGTGATCTGCCGGGATGTTAGAGATGTGGCCACAGTGGTTTTGTGCGAGAGAGTGTGAAAACTGAAGAGAGCAACCCCAGCAAGCAACCGTGTAGGCTCGTCCTGCCTATGTATATACTGGAGCGGTTTCCTTTTCTCTCCATATGAACCTATTTATATTGTGCACGTGCCACTGAAGAAAAAAACTTTATTTATAAATGACGCGGCACCTACTACTCATTCTCCTATAAACCTTGCGCTTGGCATCTCCAAACTATTAACCTTGCGATTGGCTCTTCACCTCTTCGGGAAGTCGAGCAATAATGGTACTGCAGTATATATCGTTCTGGCTATATGAGACCGAATGAATTGCTGCACGTCCACCACGTGGCGAGGGTCGAGGGGCGAGGGAGAGTGCGTACTATTACGTCCGTTTCAATATGGAGTACATACGGAGCAAAATGAGTGAATCTACACTCTAAAATACGTCTATATACATCAGTGTTTGGAGTATGTACTAGTAGTTCATATTGAAATCTACTAAAGGACATATATTCCAAACAATATGATAATCTCTAACCAAGGTAGGGACGAGGAGTAAACGGAGGGAGTACTAGTAAAATTTTCTCCTCGTCCTGCGAGCCACCACGCGCGTGGGCGAGGGAGCGGGCGTAAGGCGTAGTAAGCAAGCTTCACCTCATCCTGCGAGCCACCGCGCCCGTGGGCGGGGGAGACGGCGTACTAAGCAAGCTTCTCCTCGTTCTGCGAGTTGGCGGGACACATCAAAAGTACTCCAGTGTATAGAGCCTTGCCTCTAAGGTAGGCCCCACATGGTTTGCCTCTTTTTTAACATAACGGGTCAAGTCACAACTTGTTTGTTCACCTGTGGTAGACGACCCTCCCTCCATCTAGTGGACAACCAGTACACGTGTCAAATTACCACGTGGGCTGCCTTTTCGTACAGAAATGAGCTCCACCGTGTACCCACGCGGGTGTGGTTGGGAAAGAGACGGGAGTACGTGCGTCGTGCGTGCACCTCTTCCCTTTGTGCACGCCCCCCACCTACATGGGTGTGTATGAGAGATACAAACCTAGACAAATGGCTTGTGTGTTCGTGAGTGTTTTTTGTTTTGGGGGGGAGGTTGATTTCGTGAATGTATTTGTGGGAATATGTGTCGATGACATCTCAAACAAAATTTTGCATGCAATGCGTGTGAAATGGAGGCCTATCCATGTCATATATACAGGGTCGGGCGATCCACGAAAAGAGAGGAATGTCGGAACACGCGGTACGCTACGCTAGCGCCAAATAAAATTTTCTACCGCGCACCCAAGATCATGCTGTTGGAAATAGATCACGGGATCGGGTTTACCACTAGACGAGCAGTCACCACAGCGGAAGTAGAGTTGGTGATGCGTGTAGCCGATCTCCCGGGCCGTCTCCTCCTCGCGTTGCCGATCTCCCGCGAACAGCAAAGACCCGTGAACGGTGTCTCCCGCGAACGGCACCTCGCGGTTCCCTCGAACGGTTCGTCCAAGCACCGCAGATGCGATGCCTCCAAGGTATCCACACGTACAGGGAGCAGCGTCGAGCGGTGGACTGCTAGGTCCGGTCGCGCGGCATGGGCATGGGGAGTGGCGGTGTCTAAC
This sequence comes from Triticum aestivum, assembly GCF_018294505.1. Classification (NCBI taxonomy): domain Eukaryota; kingdom Viridiplantae; phylum Streptophyta; class Magnoliopsida; order Poales; family Poaceae; genus Triticum; species Triticum aestivum. Next base: position 422,328,637 of record NC_057799.1, on the reverse strand, counting down.
CAGGGTTCAATCCCCTCAACCCTAAGTGGTGTGCCCACTCCCCTTTATATAGACCTCCGAGGTGGGCTCAACACTTGAGCCCACTAGGAGTCCACATCCATTTTCCACTCAGATCCAATCCGAATGGGCTGCAGCCCCTTAAGTGTGCGACCCTATAGGTTCACGTACACATGGACACGACCAGAGTCGATAGTTGGTAGCGGCTCCTAGCAGAACGTGCCAACTCCCATGTGGGCGTAAAGTCGTTTGACGAACCTCAACAATGTGGCATATGCAACATTCCTTTTGCCTCACGATATTTGTTGTCGAGCTCAAGGCGAGTACTTGTCACCCTTGTGTTAGCTCGACCTCTCTTCTCGAAACCATGATACAGATTCCCGAACTGGGTTAACACTTAACCCAAGTCGCATGGCCATGCTTTCCGAATCTGATCACTCGAGAGGGCCCAGAGAATATCTCTCCAAATAGGAGGGGCAAATTCCATCTTGGTCAACCATGTCTCGCGGCATGTCTCACGACTCACCTGAAAGCTACCTTTATAACTACCCAGTTACGGAGTAGCGTTTGATAGACCCTAAGTGAGTCGATCCTCATCCCGAGAACATGCGAGGACCTCAGGTCTAGGACATGGCATAGACATTGCACTTGAGACTAACAGATGACTATATCTCGCTGCGTCTCAAAGTGGGTCTGTCCGGCTCGGTGATCTCCATCCCCGAGCCCATACTATCGGTTTAGCATCTCCATGCACATGACTTGTGAAACATAGTCATCAACCGAGTCGTATACTAGTCAAGGATATGTGTCCGCATAACCTTATCAACTAGGGACCATTAAAACAATCATCATACAATACATAGTTCCACAAACAAGTCACATACTTATTGATACATATCATTGATGATGTTCAAGGACAATACAAAGGACTCATGAATACATATGGAAATATCATCATCACATGATTGCCTCTAGGGCATATCTCCAACAGTCTCCCACTTGCACTAGAGTCAATCATTTAGGCATCGTATGCCCATGGAGCTCATGTGCGCCTCATGCTTCGGACGTGGGAGAGGCTTCGTCAATGGATCAGCAACATTTGCATCCGTGTGTACCTTGCATATGTTTACATCACCTCTTTCGACAATGTCGCGAATAAGGTTAAAACGCCTGAGTATGTGTTGGGTTTTATGATGGTTCCGTGGTTCCTTGACTTGCGCAATGGCACCACTATTATCACAATAGAGGTCCAATGGATTAGACGCGCCCTCAACCACACCAAGATCAGAAATAAAATTCTTCACCCAAACACCTTCTTTTGCAGCTTCAGAAGCCGCAATGTACTCGGCCTCTGTTGTAGAATCAGCTACCGTATCTTGCTTGGAGCTCCTCCAGCTCACTGCTCCTCCGTTCAGAATGAACACAAACCCAGATTGCGATCGACTATCATCCCTATCTGTTTGGAAACTAGCATCGGTGTAACTATTTACAACGAGCTCATCCTCACCTCCATAAACCAGGAACATATCCTTAGTCCTTCTCAAGTACTTAAGGATATTCTTAACCGCTGTCCAGTGACTCTCCCCTGGATCAGCCTGGTATCTGCCCACCACGCTAAGAGCAAAACTAACATCGGGACGAGTACATACCATAGCATACATGATGGACCCAACAGCCGAAGCATACGGAATCCCATCCATGCGTCTTCGCTCATCAGGAGTCGTAGGACTCTGAGTCTTGCTAAGACTAATGCCATGTGACATGGGCAAGAAACCTTTCTTGGCATCTTGCATGTTGAACCGCTTCAACACCTTGTCAATATACGCACTCTGGCTTAATCCAATAAGCCTTCTCGATCTATCTCTATAGATCTTGATTCCCAAAATGTAAGCTGCTTCTCCCAAGTCCTTCATAGAAAAACTATTTTTCAATGAGTCCTTGACAGATTCAAGCATTTGAACATCATTTCCAATCAATAATATGTCATCCACATATAAGATCAGAAATGCAACTGAGCTCCCACTGACCTTCTTGAATACACAATGATCACAGTCATTCTTGATGAAGCCAAACTCTTTGACAGCTTCATTAAAACGAATGTTCCAATTCCGAGATGCTTGCCTTAATCCATAAATGGATCTCTGAAGCTTGCATACCATGCTAGACTTCTTTGGATCGACAAAACCCTCGGGTTGTGTCATATACACATCCTCGGTTAAATTTCCATTAAGGAAAGCCGTTTTGACATCCATCTGCCATATTTCATAGTCGAAATATGCCGCTATAGCAAGAATGATCCGAATTGATTTAGGCATCGCTACCGGTGAGTAAGTCTCATCGTAGTCAACTCCTTGAACTTGTCGATAACCTTTAGCAACAAGTCGAGCCTTATGGACTGTGACATTTCCGTCCATATCAGTTTTCTTCTTAAAGATCCACTTGCACTCAATGGCTCGAACGCCATCTGGCAGATCAACCAAGTTCCAAACTTGATTGTCATCCATGGACTTTAATTCGGATCTCATGGCCTCAAGCCATAACTCGGAATCAGGGCTCTCCATCGCTTCCGCATACGTAGTCGGCTCGTTGTTCTCCAAGAACAACACATTGCAGTCATGCAAATTGCGTAACCTTTCCGACCTCCGTGGAACCGGTGTCGACTCCACTACGGGTTCCCTGACTAACTCCGGTGTGACAGTATCACCTACCGGAACGTCCCCGTGTGGTTCTCGAATTTCTTCTAGTCGGACCGTCCTCCCACTAGCCTTCCGATTGAGAAACTCTTTCTCAAGGAAAACTCCATGTCGAGCGACAAACACTTTGCCCTCTTCACGGTTGTAGAAGTAATATCCCAAGGTTTCCCTTGGATATCCCACGAATATGCACTTGTCCGATTTGGGTGTGAGCTTATCCGACTGGAGTCGCTTGACATATGCTTCACATCCCCAAATTTTCAGAAAAGACAAACTGTGACTCTTCGCAGTCCATATCTCATATGGTGTCTTATCTACGGACTTAGATGGTACCCTGTTTAGTGTGAAAGCTGCAGTTTCTAGAGCGTATCCCCAAAATGACAAGGGTAAATCCGACTGACTCATCATCGATCGGACCATGTCCAACAGGGTCCGATTCCTCCGTTCTGACACACCATTTCTCTGTGGCGTACCCGGAGGAGTCAGTTGTGGAACTATTCCACGATTCTTCAGATGATCATCAAACTCCTGGCTCATATACTCACCGCCACGATCAGATCGTAGAAGTTTGATTTTCTTGCCGAGTTGATTTTCCACTTCGTTCTGAAACTCCTTGAACTTTTCAAAAGTTTCTGACTTGTGCCTCATCAAGTAGACATATCCATATCTACTCAAGTCGTCGGTGAAAGTCACGAAGTATTGGAAACCACCTCTGGCTGCCGTGCTCATTGGTCCACATACATCACTATGTATAAGTTCCAACAACTCGGACGCCCTCTCGCAACTCTTTGCAAAAGGAGTCTTAGTCATCTTACCGAGTAGGCAAGACTCGCATGTCTCGAATGATTCAAACTCAAACGAAGTTAGAATTCCATCATCATGGAGCTTCTTCATGCGCTTTTGACTAATGTGTCCTAGTCGACAATGCCAGATGTAAGTCGGATTTATCTCATTAGGCTTATGCCTCTTGACATTTATGTTATAGACTGATTCACCTTCAAGATCTAGGATAAATAACCCATTTACAACGGGTGCAAAGCCATGAAACATATTATTCAAGTAAATAGAACAACCATTGTCCTTAATACTGAATTCATAACCTTGTCTCATCAAACATGAGGCAGAAATAATGTTTCGACTCAAAGCAGGAACATAATAACAATTATCAAGTTCCATTACAAATCCTGAAGGTAAATTAAGTTGCATAGTGCCGACGGCCAATGCAGCAACTCTTGCTTTATTCCCGACGCGAATGTCAACTTCTCCTCTTGCGACATTCCTAGTTCTGCTTAGCCCCTGCATCGAGTTGCATATGTGAACAACCGATCCGGTATCATATACCCAAGAGCTACTAGAAACATCAGCAAGATAAATGTCTATAACATATACAACAAGTGTACCTGAAGAAGAAGTCATACTTCCAGTCTTCTTGCCCTTCTCGGCAAGCCACTTGCTACAGTTCCTTTTCCAGTGTCCGGGTTCCTTGCAATGAAAGCAAATACTCCCCGAAGCCGTCCCTGACTTAGGCGCAGCGGCTGTAGTTGGAGTTGCCTCCTTCTCTTTGCCCTTTGCCTTAGCCTTTTTCTTGGACCAGCTCTTCTTGAACTTAGCCGAGTTCTGCACCATCAACACTTGACGATGTGTACCTTTCTTGATATCCTGCTCTGCCACTTTGAGCATCCCATGCAATTCAGTGAGCTTCTTTTCCATCCCATGCATATGGTAGTTCGAGATGAACGGCCCATAGCTGTCCGGAAGAGAACCCAGAATTGTATCTGTGGACAACTCATCCCCAAGTGGGAAGCCCAGCCTATCCAGAGCTTGCATGTACCCGATCATCTTGATCACATGCGGGCTCAGTGGATCACCCTCTTTCAGCTTACAATCCATCAAGGATCGCCAGACGTTGAACCTTTCGGTCCTAGCCTGCATTTGAAACATGCTCTTAAGGTTCTCGATCATATCGAAAGCCTCAATATTTTCGAACTGCTGCTGCAGATCGGGCTCCATAGAAGCCAGCATGAGACAGCTGATCTCGTTTGATTCATCAACGAGTTTCTGGTAGGCATTTCTGGCTGTGGCATTAGCATTATCGGCAGGTTCCTCTGGAAGCGGATTCTCTAGAACTTGTTCCTTTTTCTCATGCCTAAGAACAATTCTCAGGTTTCTATACCAGGTGGTAAAGTTTGTTCCATTCAATTTATCTTTTTCCAGGATTGATTTCAACGCAAAAGGGGTAACTTGAGCAGGTGGTGCCATTGATCTACAACAGAAATATGCAAAACACTAAGACATGTATTCATGAAGAGTAATTCATATTAAACATTTTAATAAGATCATTACTCCCACTAAAATCAACATCCCTCGGTTGATACTTAGTGATTCAAGATCCAAGATCAACATGTCAACTAGTGAGCTTTTGCATCACCGCTAGAGGACAAGATCACTCGGTAAGCAACTCTTGCTAATCGTATCTCCATACGACTCTTGTTGTTGGGGACATCTCATGCCTCGCCAACTCCTATGCCTCGTAGCCCAAAACTGTTTTGATAGCCACGACAAGTCAACCAATGCTCCGCGTGTAAGTGTCCGACACAAACCCATCACTTCAAGGAGATCTAGTGGCACCCTAATTTCATAGGCCCGCCACTAAATATACTTGACATGTGAAGGTGCAGCAATTGGGGAGGCATTTGTACTTGACATTCTTTGAGGGATCACCCTACTTAAAACATCTACCATGCAAAAGGAAGGGTGCATAAAAGGGATAAACTTTCACAGGCAGTTTATGTATGTGTGATATGGTATAGCCCCTTTTCACAGCGCGTGGTGATCTCCATCTCCACGTGCGCAGTCTGCCCATGCATGGTTGTCCTCGTGGTGATCTCCATCTCCACGCCATGGTGTCAACCGCCAAGTGTTACATAAGATACTATGCTATTAAAAACTAATAGCTACTGAAAGTAAATTACATTACATGGCTTCTCATGTTGACACGCAGGTCATTAATACAATAATGGGACAACCATATGGCTCCTGCCGGTTGCCGCACTCATGACACGCAGGTCATGAAACAATAATATACAAGCAACATACATGGGCTATACCAAATCACAGTCATTCCCTGCAAAAACGAGTCAGACGTTCTACCGCCGAAGATAAAACCTCCTGAAACTCTATCTTCCAAGCGGATTTTGGCCTAGCCAGAAGCGCCGAAATCCTGTTCCAGATTTCGCCGCTAATCCAACTTTTCGTTAGCTTCAGTTTGACAGGTCGTGGAGCAAAATCGGAGTTCGTATGCAAAAGTTACAGCCGTTTTACCGAGACCGCTCCAACAGATTTCAGCACCGCGGAAATCACATTTCCAAGGTGTTGATCTATGTTCCGATTCGATCAATCTCATTGATCTTCGCGTGCTGCATCCGGATTTACGTTCCACTGTCTACCCCGATGGCGGACAACCGACCGGTAGGGGTAAGTCGTGTCACGACCTCTGCATCACGATCACGGAAACAAGATCACGAAACCAACCTTCAACACTGACATGCGCGACCGATCTCATCGACCCGCACCTGAACCGATCTACATATCTCATATGCATATCATCGAATCTATTACCACACAGCGGAGGCTCTGATACCACTGTTGGAACACGCGGTACGCTACGCTAGCGCCAAATAAAATTTTCTACCGCGCACCCAAGATCATGCTGCTGGAAATAGATCACGGGATCGGGTTTACCACTAGACGCGCAGTCACCACAGCGGAAGTAGAGTTGGTGATGCGTGTAGCCGATCTCCCGGGCCGTCTCCTCCTCGCGTTGCCGATCTCCCGCGAACAGCGAAGACCCGTGAACGGTGATCTCCCGCGAACGGCACCTCGCGGTTCCCTCGAACGGTTCGTCCAAGCACCGCAGATGCGATGCCTCCAAGGTATCCACACGTACGGGGAGCAGCGTCGAGCGGCGGACTGCTAGGTCCGGTCGCGCGGCATGGGCATGGGGAGTGGCGGTGGCTAACCAGGGTTCAATCCGATCAACCCTAAGTGGTGTGCCCACTCCCCTTTATATAGACCTCCGAGGTGGGCTCAACACTTGAGCCCACTAGGAGTCCACATCCATTTTCCACTCAGATCCAATCCGAATGGGCTGCAGCCCCTTAAGTGTGCGACCCTATAGGTTCACGTACACATGGACACGACCAGAGTCGATAGTTGGTAGCGGCTCCTAGCAGAACGTGCCAACTCCCATGTGGGCGTAAAGTCGTTTGACGAACCTCAACAATGTGGCATATGCAACATTCCTTTTGCCTCACGATATTTGTTGTCGAGCTCAAGGCGAGTACTTGTCACCCTTGTGTTAGCTCGACCTCTCTTCTCGAAACCATGATACAGATTCCCGAACTGGGTTAACACTTAACCCAAGTCGCATGGCCATGCTTTCCGAATCTGATCACTCGAGAGGGCCCAGAGAATATCTCTCCAAATAGGAGGGGAAAATTCCATCTTGGTCAACCATGTCTCGCGGCATGTCTCACGACTCACCTGAAAGCTACCTTTATAACTACCCAGTTACGGAGTAGCGTTTGATAGACCCTAAGTGAGTCGATCCTCATCCCGAGAACATGCGAGGACCTCAGGTCTAGGACATGGCATAGACATTGCACTTGAGACTAACATATGACTATATCTCGCTGCGTCTCAAAGTGGGTCTGTCCGGCTCGGTGATCTCCATCCCCGATCCCATACTATCGGTTTAGCATCTCCATGCACATGACTTGTGAAACATAGTCATCAACCGAGTCGTATACTAGTCAAGGATATGTGTCTGCATAACCTTATCAACTAGGGACCATTAAAACAATCATCATACAATACATAGTTCCACAAACAAGTCACATACTTATTGATACATATCATTGATGATATTCAAGGACAATACAAAGGACTCATGAATACATATGGAAATATCATCATCACATGATTGCCTCTAGGGCATATCTCCAACAAGGAAGGGGTCATAGATATCGATAGAAGTCGAAGAGAGGATCAAGTGGGTGGGTGCGAGATCGATGAAGAGAGCCATCGAAATTGTGTGTGTGTGCAAGTCAAAGATATAGGGCGACTGACCTAGCTACCGGAACGTCAGAGGGCACAGGTCAAGTTTGTGTGTGGCAGGGAGACATGACTAGAGCGCTTGATGTATCGGTGTGTGTGTATGCGAGGGGTGGGGGAGGGGTAGGCAGAGGCCTAACTATAGAGGTAGAACGACTCGTATATGTGTTGAGAAGGAGAGACCCAGCTATGTCTTGAGGGAGATCGGTCGACGTCCATACATAACTGAAGGACGGGAAATAGGATGGGACAGAGAGAGAGAGAGAGGAGAGAGAGGGGGAGGGAGAGGGGTAGAGTGCTGGATGGGTGATGGAGTTGCTTCTCGAAGATGGTGGGAGAGGCCTACTAGACAAACCGAGGGTGGAACTGCAATATTATCAATAAGAGTGGGGATGTGTTTCTGTGTGTGCCTGTGCGTGATAGATCTGTCGGGACACATCCATGGATGATGAAGGGGAACCATGTGTTTGGTAAGCAAACCTAACTAGATCGGTAGATCAATTGTTTTTTGTCGGAGGAAGGGAGAGACATAACTAATGAGGTAGATCGATCGACGCGTGGGGAAAAACGAGTTATAAGGACCTAGCTAGCTATATGTATAGCGGGAGATCGGTCGGTGTACATCCATTTGTTAGAGGCAAATAAGGCCCGGCGAGACGGATAGACAGAGAGAATGGAGCTAGGAGGTGGTGCGAGAGGCCCAGCTACTAGCTAGATAGGGGGAGGAGTGTGCGGTTGTGAGATCGATCGATAAAAAGGGGGTGAGAGTTTACACATGTGTGGGACCGTATGAGAGACACGAGGCAAGGACACATAAAGGAGGAGATTGAAGGTGCGTGTGTATGTTGTAGGCAGATATCGCTCGAGAGGTTTATCGATCGGTGTGTGTCAGAAAGGAGTTGTGGAGACTGTGGGAGAACTACCTAAAGAAAAAAAAAGAATGTGCGCGATGGATAGAATGCTGAGGGAGGGGGAGGGCGTCTGCATGCACGAGATAAAGTTAGTGGTAGCTACAAAGGTTAGAGGATTGTGTGGGTGTAAGAGACTAACAAAGATCATAATCTGATATGAAAGTGGATTCATATATTTGAACAGGAGATCATAGTGTTTTAAACATATGCATGCATGAATATAGCGGTGATACGCGTGTTGTGCTTTTGCACATGTTATACCATAATGTGATAATGCATGGTGTTTGCAACTCACAGCTAAATGTCGAATAATCTAAACCATACTATACATCGAACAATCTCACATTTTATTTGAATTTGTGATAATGTGTGGCATTTGCAGCTTACAACTAAATATCGAACAATCTAAACAACACTATATATCGAACATTCTCACATTTTATTTGAATTTGTGGTAATGTGTGGTGTTTGCAACTCACATCTAAATACTTGTAGGCGTAGGGGGCGGGGCACCATACATAATGTGATAAACACATTGTACATATGAGACATGGTTTAGTTTGTGAAGATCTAGCTAGAGCTTGAAATGTACTATGATTTGAAATCAACATAAAGTGGATTCAAAAAATCGAGTTCGAGTTCATATAGTACACATAGTTCATATGTAACTCGAGACTAATCATGTGGTGTGCTGTGAAGATAATACACAAACGATGGTTTAACTTGACAATAATGATGATTGTAGATCTTATTAAAACCGAGAAACGAATTCAAATGCTTTGACTTCACAACAATCATTATTGTAGATCTTATTCAAATAGAGAAACGAATTCAAATTTAGTTCATATTGAAGCGGTAGTATATACGTTTGGAATGCACTAAAACGTTCATTTGAGTACTAGGTTGCATGCATTATACACGTAGCAAAATATTTTAATTGAACATAACATGAATTCAAAGTTTTGAATGACATTTCTAGTGCGAATTGATTTGGTACAGTACACGTTAGGCTTGTCCGGAAATTTCAACCCGTGCCTTGTTAGCCCGAAATATTTAAGATATATCTTTGTCTCATTGTGCTCCGACAACTCCCTCCATCTCAACCCGCGCCTTGCTATTCCAAAATTACAAGGCGCGCGAAAACTCCCACCTCCTGTGAAATCCCGACACGCGAAATGCCCGTGATACCCCTGAACCGAAAGAACCGCCTCAAATCGGTGGGGGTACTTTCGTAACTTATCCCACATTTCGGACAAGCGCGTCCCTAAGCCATGGTTCCCCACTCCCATCCCATCCGCCCACCCATTCGTACACCGAGGCCGGGAACACCCGCGAAGCCCCACACCCTCCTTTGTCCGCCACCCAGCCGGAGCCTCTTCCCCGACGACGTCGTCCACAGCACACCTCGACGTCCCTCATCCACCGTACCGGATGAGGATCCGTCGTCGATCTGGTCGTCCCGCCGGTTCAGCCACCCCATCCTCCACCTCCAAGGAGCTGCCCCGATGTTCCCCTCGTCTTTCGCGCCACCTCCATTCCCACACCGCCGTCTTCACGTGCACCACCGGAAGAGCATCATAATCACCGTTTCCTCGGATGAAGATGCGGTCTAATCGGCGCCACCAAAGAGGTTGTACGCTAATCATCGCATTTTCTTCTTGACTCGATCTAACTGTGCTGCCGGCGCTCGGTCCCGAGCCGACACAGTGCGGCTCCATCCACGGCGGCGTTGCCGGCCACTTCCTCCACGGCGTCGATCCCTCGGCGGCGACGTCCACATCAGTAGGAGCTGCTGCTGCTTTAGCTCTCGCTCGCGCTGCTGCTCTGCTCTTGCTCTCGGTCCCCTGCGTGGTCTGCTCTTGCTCTTGCTGTTGCCCGCGCTGCTGCTCTCGCTCTTGCTCTTGCTTGCGATGCTGCTCCGATTTAGCTACACTTCAGTCGACTGAATCGACTTTTGGGTCAGTCGATTTTCAGGGGGGGGGGGCTCGCCGGAGTTAAGGAAGAACCAGCCGCAGCGGGGAGGGGGGCTCGCCGGAGAGGTACCCCACTATCTATCTTAGGGTTGAGGGTGGGGGCGGTGGTCGCCGACGGTGGTGGGGCGGTGGCGTGGGGATCACCGGAGAAAAAGCTTGAATGGGGGGGGCTACAGGGATGGCCGGGGCGGCGGCGGACCGGCGGTGGGGAGTGTTTTCGAGGCAGGCGGGGCGGCGCACCGCCGGCCGTGGGCGGCGGGGGGAGGCTGTTTGGCCGGTGGTGGCTGGCGGCTCAGGGGGGTGGAGGTTGAAGATGAACTGCAGGCCCTTGATTTCGTATCCAACGGCTACAAAATCGACTGACCAGAGATGAAAAAGTCAGTCGACTGACGTGTAGCCTCACCTCAAGTGCGTTCAGTTTCAACAGTAAAATTCAGTTTCGACAGCAAAATTCAGTTTCGACAGTTAAGTTCAGTTTCGACAGTTAAATTCAGTTTCAACAGTTAAGTTCAGAGATGAGCGGCTGATGTATACATCTAGCACTCTGTGGTTATGTATTTTACGTCATCTATTGGAGATGCTATTAGAATTCCACTCAGGTTAATGTTGTCTCTCTTGTCCTTCTTCTGCCTTAGCGTCGTACAACTCACCGGAGCTGCTCCAACGACGAAACCCTCCATCACAGCGGAGCAGTACCTCAGGCTCCATCTCCAGACGCCTAAGATCTTCTTCCCCTCCTCCGATAGCCAAGTCAGCCGGAGCATCCTCACCGGCCAACCCAATCACGCTGAGATCGACATGGCTTCGCCAAAGAGGTTGTACACTTGTTGCATATCTTTTTTACTCTACATGTTATATATTTTGTCCACTGAGCACACGGAGTAACAGGAAATACGATTATTTTATCCTACTATATGACAAACAGTGAGGTACCAGGCAACTTAGCTATCTGTTATGGACTCTCTTGAACGCCATCATTATTTATCTCTGCGCGTTTGAGCTGTGCATTTGTCGATGGCCCTGGGAGTTGAGCTAGTAGGGAAGTGGCCTGGGTCCATAGTAATAGAAGTAGCACAAAAACATTTTTTAGTGTAGGCTTTTCCTTGCTCAAGCCTGCCTACTGGAATCGCCAGTGCTTGAAAGGAAAAGTGAATGAAAAACATAGGAATTGGAAAGTTTCGTATCGTACTACTTTTCATGAATTTGGTGCAAAGGAATGGAGCAAAGGAAAACTGTAGGATTTGTTCCTTTAGTGTCTCCTTGGAAGGAAAACCGTAGGAATTTTAATTTCCACTTGTCCTCCTTTTAAAATTCCTATTCATGAAGCACAAGACTAAGAGATAGTAGCATAATAGCATTATAATCGTACATGTTCTTGTGGTTTGACTTAATCTCACCATGCTTCTTTGCATCCTGTGATCTTCCAATTCTTGTGAACCAAACACCCAGATTGGCAGAAATCCTCTGTTTTACACATGCATTCCTATCCTATTCCTGTCTATTTCCTATCCCTGCATTGTTAGAATCCTCAAATTCAAACAAGCCCTTACACAATTACTTCTATTACAGATATGTGTCAAAGAAAACCTTGTGTGGTTTGTCCTGCTCCTGCGGTGCTGTGTTCCACCCCAGCTCAGCTGCTCCAACGACGGAAGGGTTCACCACAGCAGGGATCCGCTCTCTAGACTGTCTTTCGCTGCCTCAGATCTTCTTCCCCGCCGCCGGCAGCCACGACAACTGCATTACCATCATCAACTAAGCAGATGACCTTGAGGACTACACGGGTCCGCGAGAGAGGTCGCACTCTTCCGTGTCTGCTTACGTTATGCATCGCTTAATATGATGACATGCTACTTTATCGTCATGTTCACCTTTTAGACTCCAAGTCAGGTCCAAACTTATGTTGAAACTTGAGTTTTTAAATGGTTGTGGGGTACATATTGGGGCAGGAATCAGTACTATCTGTCTACTATCTGGTTAATCTCGGGTGTCTACTATGAGTTTCATGTTGGGTGCAAACAAACATTAAAGGAGCCATTATCTGTATTTTTTAGCTGAAGCTATTATCTGCCTGCTATCATTGGTTTTGGGTCTATCCACAGTTTGCTACATCACTCTGGATTTGTGCATGCACTCCTTACATAATCTCACTATGTTTTATTCCTATGCATGTCAGTTATTGTACACAATGGAACTGAACATGTAGAGCAAAAGAGACGAGCCTTGCGTGGCAATAAAATTTCATGCAGACATCGCTCCATGGTGGGCGCAAAGGCAGCCCCCCTCCACCCATTTTGGATCATAATCAAGAGGAAGATAACTGTTCTGAGGGGGATTCAGAAGCAGAAGACCACTCCTATTTACCCCATGAGGTCTTCGCTCTAACTTGGCATGCTGATGTTGGTTATATCATGCATATGGTGCCTTGCATTGCTTACTTTATACATCAAATATGTCAACTGCTTAGTTTAGACATGCTTTGTGTGAATGCCATCTGTTTAATTATTCATCGTTGATGTGAATTATGCAATGCCATCTTGTTTAGCCAGGCATCATATATGTGAATTTCGCAATGCCATCCTGCTTAGCCAGTCATCTTATATGTGAATTATATCAGGCCATCCTTTTCTTCCATCACGTATTACACTTGTCAACAATGTTAGTACATTCAACTACTCTTCATGTGCATCAGCCATTTGACACGGTCATGGAAAATTCTGGACTGAAAACAAGGTCTTCAGAGCAGACTATGCTATCTGACGAAGCGCATATCTCGCTGGTTACGGATAGCTCCTCACAGGAGGATTCAGAGACAGATGACCAGTCCTATTTCTCCCCCGAGGAGTATGCTCTAATTAACTTGGCAGGGTTATGTTGCTCATATCGTGCGTATGGTGTCTTGCATTGCAATGTCATTTGATTAGTTTAGACATGCTTTGTGTGAATGCCACCTGTTTAGTGTCTAATTACCATATATGTGAATTATGCATTGCCATCTTGTTGCAAGACATTATATATGTGAATTATGGAATGCTATCTTGTTGCAAAGGCATTATATATGTGAATTATGCAATGCCATGTTGTTAAACCAATCATCATGTATGTGAATTATACCATGCTATCATTTTTTTGTATTACGTGTTCCATTTGTCGACAACGTTTGTATATTCAACTACTCTTCCTGTGCATCAGCCATTTGAAGCAGTGATGGAAGTATCTGGAGTGAAAACAAGGTATTCAGAGCAGACAATGCTACCTGCTAAAGCAGACATCTAGTTGGATGCAGAGAGCCCCTCAGAGGAGGATTCAGAGAGTGATGACCGGTCCTATTTCCCCCCTGAGGTCTATGCTCAAACTTGGGAGGGTTATATTACCCATATCATGCATGTTGTCTTGCATTCCTTAGTTTTTACATCATATATGGATTGCCATCTGCTTACTTGCTTACTATATAAATCATATATTTGAATTATATCATGCCATCATGTTTACATACACAACATCTATCTGAATTATGGCATGGCAACCCATTTAATAAAGACATCATATAGTTATATCATCTCATCCTGTTTAGTGTTTACAGTCATCATATTTTGAATTATGTCATTCTATCCGGGAATATATCATGCTATCATGTTTTCATAGGTGGCATGTATGTGAATTATGGCATGCCAACCTATTTAATAAACACATTATATAGTTATATCATGTCATCCTGTTTACATAGTCATCATATTTTGAACTATGTCTTTCCATCTTTTTTAGTTAGCCATCATAATGTGAAATTGTATCATGCTATCCTGTTTAGTTAGCCATCATATATGTGAAATTGTGTCATGCTATCCTGTTTGGTTAGACAACATAAATGTGAATTATTTCATGCCCTCTTTTATTCCCCACTATCCATTGCACCTGTCTATCATACAATGTCTGTACATTCAATTACATTTCTTGTTTATCAGCCATTTGAATTGGAGAGGGTGATGGCAGTATCTAAGGGAGTAACAACACGGTCTTCAGAAAAGATAGTGCTACCAGTTGATGCAGATAGAACCACGGTTGTACTTGCCCAAGAACCAGCCCCACCACACATAACCCAGACTCTCGCAGATTGTACCCCTACCCAGTTGGACAGAGAACCAGCTACACCCCTTCTAACCCCAACCCCAGCAGATAGTAACCCAGTTCCAGTTGACACATCATCGTCTCCACCACAGAGCACCCAAACATGAGCAGTTAGTAAGGGAACTGCAGTGCCCAAAGCATGAGGACAACCACTCCGAATCCCAACTCAATGCTTAAAGGAGAAGAAGAATTGTTCTCAGGTCAGGTTCTGTAGCTATGGTTCATACTCCTTTGCTCTTGCATCATTGTATTTACTCAGATCAACTATTTTCAAATTTGAAGGATGGAATTGAAACTCCAATGGCGCAACAGGTATGTTTTAAACTTGTTTCTTTAACTGGTTTGCTGTTGTAACTTGCTCTATATTGATTTCAGTTTCAATTGAATAAACAATTATGTTCTCATGTCATGCACATTACAAGTGTCTCTATAGTTTCCCTCACTTATATTCTGTCTATTCTGCTTTGTCTTGAACAAATATTATTTGAACTATGTCTCTATCTTGATTTGGCAACAAAAACTAGAATGATATAGACCATAAAGTGACCATGGTACATAGATATATGTTTGTTTCATGTTGTTATCCTGTGCACTTTACTACTGAACTGATTTACCAAAATGAGTTTCATATACAACATGGTAAACCTGTGATGTGTCTGCTTGTTTCTCTTTTAGAATGCGGACAAAATATTGGAGAACAGTACCCCGTTATGCAATGGTGAAGGAAGTAATGCAGATAAGGTTCAAGATAGTGAGACATCCCTGTTGGTCTCCAAGAAAGCTGATAAAAACTACCTTGACGACAGTGAGAGAACCCAGAAGTCCTGTCTTGATGTAGTGTTCGAGTTACTAGCCACTACTGCTGGCACAAGCTCTTCGAACTCGCTGCCTGAATCAGTTCGTCTTCTTGAGTCTCAGCTTCAAGTTGAAAGACATCAATCAGATGTGTTGCAACAGGAAGCTGAAGGACTGAGGAAGTCCCTGCAGAATTCAGATGCATACTTTCTGGTGCAACATCAAGCGCTGGAGGATTTAAGCGCCAAACAAGAGAAAGTTAATAAGCTTGCTAAGCATCTTGCCAGCATTATGGGTACCCAGGATATTGTTTCTTGAGATCTACTGAGGTGGTTTCAGTTCTGGACTTGTTTTGCTGCGGCGTTTATTTGCACTGGTCGCCAACTTTGACAACCAGTGTATATGATATGCTGCTTTGTTCCCTATATTTGCACTGGTGGCGAACTTTGATGCCCAGTGGATGTAATATGTGTAATAGCCATGATAGCCTAGCGTAAGTTGCTTGCTTATTTATTTCCTTGTTGTCTTGTTTATTTGTTTGCTTGTAGTCAGTGTTGTTCTTTTTCCGCGGTTTGCTAGTGGCCGCAATAACCTATTTTTTAAAACTAGGCCACAATAACCATGGGCTACATATTTACTGTAGTGACACTGGGCCTTCTACGGGCCATAGAAACAATGGGCCTTCTACGGGCCGTAGAAACAATGGGCCTTTTACGGGGCGTAGAAACAATGGGCCTTCTACAGGCCGTATCATCAATGGGCCTTCTACGGGCCGTATCATCAATGGGCCTTCTACGGGCCGTATCATCAATGGGCCTTATACGGGCCGTATGATCGATTGCCCAAACATGGGCTAATAACATACTGCTTTATGGCCGTAAACGGGCTAGAGTTGGAATTGTCCGTTCATGGGCCGACCATAATGGGCCGTTGTTAATCAGCCGTATTTGATGACGCTATGAAAACGGCCCAACGTATTAACGGGCCACAAACGGGCCGACTGTAAGCACGGGCTGAATTTGGCCCACAAGCAGAAAATGGCAGTAACGGGCCGTAAGTAACCGAATGCTAGAAATGAGCCCCAAGAATAAATGGGCCCTGAGAAGGCCGAAAGATAACATGGGCTGGAAACGGCCCAACGGAATAATGGGCCGTTAATGGGTATAAAGTGATACGCTGTTCATTACGGGCCAGTTTTACCACGGGCCGTTAATGGGCCGAGGGTTACTAAGGGCCTCATATGGGCCAAAAGACGTCATGGGCCATACATGGGCCGGAAGTTAAAACGGGCTGGAACTATATTGGACGGCCCAGATGACGCTACTGGGCCTAATTCGGATAGGCCGTAAACGGCCCCTGGGTTAGCGGGCTGTAAATGGGCTATATGCGAACAGGCCGTTAGCAGGCTTGCCGTGGGCCGGCTCGCCACCTTTTGACCAAGTCAAACGGGCCGGCCTTTTCACAGGAATGGGCCTCTGTTGGGCCGTGCCACGTGTCGACGTATCATAGGCGCTTTGTGTCCAATGAGTGGATGACATCTGTCCCAATGGTGAGCCGACTATGTTTCCTCCAGCCAATGATGATTTTACACGTGGAAAATCCCCATTGGTCGGGGCTGTTAACGGGTTATCGGATCCAAAACCGGACCCGATAGCTTAACGGCGTTCCGTTACGGTGGATGCCACGTGTCAGTCACCCTTGACGAAAGCACTTCTGTGACGCGCGATTTATCGTCATGGAAGTGGACACTTCCGTGATGATAATTTTGGTAATGTCATGGAACACTTCTACGACAGCACAGGTATGACTATCTTGATTCTGTCATAAATTTGTCATGGATGTACATGCATGACAGAAAACGTGACCTACTGTGACAAACACGTATCCACGGAAGTGTATTTTTTTGTAGTGTAACCAATCTAGGAGAGACCACTCTCCAAAAGGTAATAGATGGTGTGTTGATGATGAACTCCTTGCTCTTGTGCTTCAAATGATAGTCTCCCCAACACTCAACTCTCTCTGACAGATTTGGATTTGGTGGAAAGATGATTTGAGTGGAAAGCAACTTGGGGAAGGCTAGAGATTAAGATTCTTTTGGTTGGAATGGAATATCTTGGTCTCAACACATGAGTGAAAATGTATGTTGGAAGTGTAGGCACGTTCTGATGGCTCTCTCCATGAATGAAGAGTGGGTGGAGGGGTATAAATAGCCTCCACACAAAATCTAACCGTTACACACAATTTACCAAACTCGGTGGGACCGAATCAGAAAACTCGGTCAGGCCGATTTAGTTCAAAATGTGAACGTTAGGATTTTCGGTGGGGCCGATATGATCAACTCGGTGGGACCGATGTGCTAGGGTTAGGGTAAAACCTCAACGCGGTTTAACCGATTACACAAACTCGGTGGGACCGATTTGGGTAATAAGCTAAACAGAGAGTTGGTCAGGCAAACTCGGTGGGACCGATTGCATATCTTGGTGGGACCGAAATAATTGCAACAAGTAACAGAGAGTTTGCAAGCCCATCTCGGTGAGACCGAACTGATTAGGGTTTCTGGTAGTGGCTATGTCAAATGAACTCGGTGGCGCCGGATAGGTAAATTCGGTGGGGCCGAGTTTGTCTTTTGGTTTGGGACATATGTCGATATGAGAAAGGGGTTGAGGGCTTTGGAGCATATCACTAAGCACTTTGAGCAAGCAAGCCATTAAGCAACACCTCATCCCCTTTTAATAGTATTGGCTTTCCTAAGGACTCGATGTGATCTTGGATCACTAAAATGAAAATGTAGAGTCTTGAGCTTTTGAGCTTTTGCCAATCCTTTGATCTTAGCATCTTGCAGGGGTTCCACATCCTCTTGTCCACGCCACTCCATTTGTTGAACTTATCTGAAATATACTAGATAAAAACATTAGTCCAACAAGAGATATGTTGACATTAATTACCAAAACCACCCAGGGAGCACTTGTGCTTTCACTAGGGTTTACCGATTACAATCTCGAGGTAGATCGACTCTTGTAACCCCTATACTCATCAAAGTCAATCAAGCAGGAAGTAGGGTATTACCTCCATTAAGAGGGCCCGAACCTGGGTAAACATCGTGTCCCTTGTCTCATGTTACCTTTGATCCTCAGACGCACAGTTCGGGACCCCCAACCCGAGATCGGCCAGTTTTGACACCGGCAAAGGGTCCATCAAGAAGCAACCTTGTCTGTCCCACCATGGCCATCGCCCACGAAGGACGTGCCTCACTCGGGTAGATCTTCACGAAGTAGACGATCTCCTTGCCCTTACAAACTTTTTGGTTCAACTCCCCATCATATCGGAGGCTTCCAAATGACACCTAACCAATCTAGGAGACACCACTCTCCAAAAGGTAATAGACGGTGTGTTGATGATGAACTCATTTCTCTTGTGCTTCAAATGATCGATAGTCCCCCCAACAATCAAATCTCTCTCTCTCGCAGATTTGGCTATGATGGAAGAAGTATTTGAGTCGAAAGTAACTTGGGGAAGGCTAGAAATCAAGATTCAAGTGGTAGGAATGGAATCTCTTGATCTCAACACATGAGTAGGTGGTGATGCTAGGTGTGAGCCGAGGAACACTGTTGGAGAGACCCCCCTCATAATTTTCCTACATTGGTCGTTTGATTCATAGGATATAATGCTATAGGATTTCCTCCCTATGTAATCATGTTTTAATTGGCAATCTAGCATCCACTCCAACTTTTGTTTCACTTTTCCTTTGTTCCTACTAAGAGAGTACTTGCTCTAAATGATGTGCCGCTGCAAGAGCCGCCTATATTAATTAACCATGCTCTAAAAAGGTGGACCGGCTTTGGCTATAGTAGTACTGTAGTAGGTTAGTAGGTGACCTTGCGCTTGGCTCTTCTCCTCTTCTGGAAGTCGAACAATAATGATGGTACTACAGTAGTACTTCTGGCAATCTGACACCAAATGAACTGTTATACGTCCACCGCTTGTAAGCAAAAGTTTCTCCTCATGCTGCGAGCCACCGAGCACGCGTTGGCGAGGGAGAAGGCGTAGTAAGCAAGCTTCTCGTCGTTCTGCGAGTCGACGGGACACATCAAAGTTACGTATTTATTAGTACTCTCTTCAAAAAGGGCCGACCATGTCCATGGCTACCATCCCGTGCTCTGCCATCGAGGAGAAAAATATTGCGTAGTACTAGGTGCCATCGAAGTGCACGACTCACTTAAGCACTACATATCTCCATTTTCTTGCATGACACGCCACCTTGATGCTAGATGTCCCGCGTGTCATGGAGGCATATAGTATGATTTTTAAAATGGAGGCATATAGATGTCCCGCGTGTCGGCAAAAGGATGAACAAAGCTCATGTCTTAAACGAAAGAGTGGAAGAACATAGATTCCCGACGACCGAGAAGGAGCAACAAACCTCGCGGTGGAGGGTGTGCACTCATAATATTTTATATTATTCAGCGATATAAAATCAACCAAATCTCTCCACGTTCCTATACCATTCTATAGTATGAGAATAACTTTGAACGTAAGCCATTGATTCACTCTATCCAATGGTCATAGTTGGAAAATCCAAACAAAACCAAGCATTGGATCAACTCTTTTAGCACTTAGATTGTTGCCGCTTGCCCACCTAGCCCATATATATATATATCCACTCATGTGTGATGACCACAAGAGCTATCCACTCAGATATGATGTTAAAAAAATAAAGGTCGATAACTAATGCGGCACCTCGGGCCAACGCGGCCAGATCGCATTTTGCATGAGAAATTACACACCATGTTTCGTTGACATGTGGTCCCGTTCCAACATGTCAGTGAGACGATGGCGAGTCCTTTTGTACAATTTCCGAACGGACGTATAGGCCGGGGCGCCTCTTCGTGTACCGTGGCAAACTAGCAACCGTCCACCGACTCTTCGCCTTTCCCTCTTGATTTGGAACTACTGTCGCACGCTCTTTCTCCCTCCTCCATTTGCCTTCACCCTTCCTTCTGCCATTGTTCGATCGTCTTCTCCATGGAGGGAACAGGCCGGAAACGACCCCGTTATTCTTGCCCCGATCTGAAAGATGATGTGGTGGAGGAACTCATTGATCGGTGCGTCGTCATCACCTCGGCTAGCATGGCAGGTTCAATCAAGACCATTCTTGACTCAACTAATAACATCATTACAAGGAACCCAAGGGTCCAGGAGCGGTTTGATCTCCCCTATCTTCTTCGCCGTGACCCTGCTGACTGGCGCGGGGACGAGGGAAGCCTCGCCTTGTGCAAGTTGATGCTGCTTGATAATGATACGTATGATGTTAAGATGCCATCGCTTGAGGGCAAGGCTTGGGCAGGCGCAAATGGAGATTGGGTTGTTTATATTGGGTACAACTGCGAGTGGGAACTTGTGAATGTGTACACTCGTCACCAGGTTCCACTTCCAAAAATCTCAGACTGCCCAGAGGTTGAGCACACCGGTATTCTACGCACGTTCAAATACGATCATGGTGATTGTCTTCTATGGAAGATAGCAATTTGTCGAGTTCCCAACCGCTCTTGGCATTACAGGAACCATGGAGTTGTTGCTATCTTCGACGAGCTTGTTGCCGTCCTTCATGGTTCGACTGGATGGATATTGCTCAAAAATCAGTTTCTATACACGGATGTGTACTGTGATGCAATTCAATATGAGGGTCTTGTGTTTGCTGCCACCACTCGTGGCACTGTTTTTGCATGGAATCCTTATGCTTTCGGTATGTTTCTCTTCCACACGCTGGAGTTGGCCTAGCGGTGTGGCAGACCAACCGTGTGGGGGTGCCAAGTGGCTTCGCTCGTGTGGGGGACGGAAGCCATCCTGCACGGGCACTAGGTCTGACAGGACGACCTTGTCGTTAGTGTGTGACCTCTGTGGCAACCATCTGCTCCCCACTAGCCTCTTCGTTGACATGTGGTCCCGTTCACACATGTCAGTGAGATGACGGCTAGTCCTTTTGTACAATTTCCGAACGGATGTCCATGGGAGCGCGGTGCGCGTGAGACGAAGAACCGGCAGGGGTTAGTGATGGAGCGGCCGTCCTGCCGCACCGAAGGATGCAGCGAGGACGCCTGCTGCTCGTTCCCCACCGGGCCGGTGGCAGCGTTGGCGACAGGAGATGGAGAACGACGAGGTGGCCTGCCAACGGGAGCCGTCTGAGCGACGCGGGCGGTGAGGGCAGCCCGACGCTCAGCTCGAGCACGGCGAGCGTCCGCCATGGAGACGACGGAGCGATGGAGCGACGAACTGATGGAAGGGAGGCTACGGCGCACCCCTACCTGGCGCGCCAAATGTCGGATGTGGGGTTCCGGCAAACCCTTGAGGTTCAAACACTGGGGTGCACGCGAAGTCTTTCCCTCCTACCGATCTATGCCCTAACTCGCAAAGATCTCGCGGACGAACTCAACGAACTCGCAACACAGAGAGACACGAGGTTTATACTGGTTCGGGCCACCGCTGTGGTGTAATACCCTACTCCAATGTGGTGGTGGTGGATTGCCTCTTGGGCTGATGATGAACAGTACAAGGGAAGAACAGCCTCTTGAGGTTGAGGTGTTCTTGTGGCTAGGCTCTCAATCGGGTCGGATCAAGCTAAGATCAGATGCCCCTACTATGGTGGCTAGCTCTACTTATATAGGCCCTGGTCCTCTTCCCAAATGTCGAGCGGGAAGGGAGCCAACAACGGCAGGCAAATTTGAAGGGGGAAAGCTAGTACAAGCTATCCTGACAAAAGCGGTCTTCGCCTGCGAAAAGCTCTGGTGGTGACGCCGTCTTGGGCTCCACGACGACCTCTGTCTTGCCGTCCTCCTGGTCTTGGTCTCGTTGCACCAATATAGCAACCTTTGCCTGATGCCTGAGTACTCTTTGCCTGCGCTGACCTCCTTAGCACCAAAGAGGAAATAAGGACGTTGCGCGCGCTGGCGCCCGCCTGGCGCCCGCCTGGTGCCGTTCGTCATGGCTCACGTCACGAGGGCCTCGTGAGGTTTTGCCTTGCCTTGATATCTCTGCTCCTGGTGAGCCTGCCTGGTTAGGCTACTCCAGAGGAGGTCTTGCGTCATCCGCCTCGCGAGGCTTGGACCCTCGCGAGGGTCTTGGATGCCTTGTTGATGAAGATGGGCCGTACGGCCTGCTGGCTTGGCCATGCTATGGGCCGCAGGCAGGCAAGTCTGGGGACCCCCGTTCCCAGAACGCCGACAGTGTACCATGGCAACCGTCCACCGACTCTTCGCCTTTCCCTCTCGATTTGGAACTGCTATCGCATGCTCTTCCTCCCTCCTCCATTTGCCTTCACCCTTCCTTCTGCCATTGTTCGATCGTCTTCTCCATGGAGGGAACAGACCAGAAACGACCCCGTTATTCTTGCCCTGATCTGAATGATGACGTGGTGGAGGAACTCATTGATCGGTGCGACGTCATCACCTCGGCTAGCATGGCAGGTTCGTTCAAGACCATTCTCGACTCAACTAATAACATCGTTACAACGAACCCAAGGGTCCAGGAGCGGTTTGATCTCCCCTATCTTCTTCACCGTGACCTTGCTCACTAGCGCGCGGACGACGGAGGCCTCGCCTTGTGCAAGTTGATGCCGCTTGATAATGATACGTGTGATGTTAAGATGCCATCGCTTGAGGGTAAGGCTTGGGCAGACGCAAATGGAGATTGGGTTGTTTATATTGGGTCCAACTGCGAGTGGGAACTTGTGAATGTGTACACTCGTCACCGGGTTCCACTTCCAAAAATCTCTGACTGCCCAGAGGTTGAGCACACCGGTTATGACCGTACTTTCAACTACGGTCATGGTGACTATCGTCTACAGAAGATAGCAATTTGTCAAGTTCCCGACCGCTCTTGGGATTTAATGGAGTATGTAGTTGTTGCTATCTTCGACAAGCTTGTTGCCTTCCTTCATAGTTCGACTAGATGGATATTGCTCAAAAATCAGTTTCTATACAAGGATGAGTACTGTGATGCAATTCAATACGAGGGTCTTGTGTTTGCTGCCACCACTCGTGGCACTGTTTTTGCATGGAATCCTTATGCTTTCGGTATGTTTCTCTTCCACCGTAATTATAATTGTTTCATCCACATGCATGCGGGTTAGCTAGTTTCCCTTTACTAATTAACCTTCTTGTGTTTCCAAGGTCCTGTGAACATTCCACCACCTATACTTGAAAAAATTTATAACCAAGGGGGAGATGACGACAATGATGATCACGAGCATGAGGACCCATATACTCAGTGGCGCCTGGCAACTTATTCCGATGGATCACCTCTTCTTGTCTGTATACAGGGCACCGCTGATGTGACTAAGGAAGCAGGTGTTGTCTTCCATGGTCGCACTCTCCGGACCTATTCCAACATCTATTGCAGGGTATTCGGGATGGATACTACTGTGCTAGCGCCAACACCTTCTCCCTTGTTTAGTATTGATACTCTTGGAGGAAACTCGCTCTTCCTTGGACAAAACTATCCAATCATGGTGAAAGGCGATCCAGCTGCTGTTGACACAACATTACTACCATTTATGAGAAGCAATTGTATCTATACCTCGGACATTGCTATGCTTCCCTACCATGGCTATCACAATATGGGTCATGAAATAGGCCGCTTCAGCCTGGATGATCAGTCCTGCGTTGGTCTCGAGATTGACAGTAGCTGGCCCTTCCGAGACAAACTCTTCTGGTTCAAAGCAAGCATTTCCAACGCCAAGGAGTGGTTGAGCTGAAGTTCATTTCATTGCTTGTTATTTGTTGTGTGATGAAAATTTTAGTATTTACTAGAATGTTTTGTTGGAACTAATCTATAATCCAACATGTATCCTCGTTGTCGTTGTGTGTTGATGACTTGTTGTATGTAATGAATGGTACATTTGCATATGCATGTCATAAACTCAATTTATAAATGGTTTTCGACTCACTTCTTGGAGTTTTAGTGCCGTAGTAGTACAGCCAGCATTCGTAGTAGTATGAACTTGCCACATCACATAGAGCCAACCAATAGTTAGGTGTCGCACGGAGGCTGAGAAATATGGTGATAGCGTGAATGCGTGACGTGGGCTTGTACGTAGTATGATGTACGCACAGGGCTTGCCATGTTTCCTACTCCTCCGGTCTGCCTCCTTTTGCCGACACGTGGGACATCCAGCATCCAGGTCGTGTCATGCAAGAAAATGGAGTGGTAGTTGAAGCCACGTGATGTACTACTCTTGAGTAACTCCAAAAGCGGCCACCGAAGAATCTTTATTGGATTTGTTTTTCATCACCAGCATGTCGAGGTGAAAGATGTGCAGGTTCAGTGGGTCCTCTTGCGTTTTCATTGACATGTGGGACCTCATGTGAGCAAACAGACGATGGGCTCCGCGCGTCTGCTGGCTGGCTGAGAAGAGAGATAGAGGAGGGCTGAGCATGGACTCCAGGAAATTTTTTATACGTAACCAGCACCTCGATATAGGCTCGATATAGTGGGGTGGCATGGGCCATAACTAGCATTCACGTCTAGCAGTACGGCACACGCCACCCACATGAGTCCCATCCGACACCAATTTTCTTGGAGTCCGTGCTACAACCATCTCTTCTCCCTCCTGTTTTCTCAACCATCGCGTGCTGGACGGGGTGGGGGTTTGCCGATAGTCGGTTTGCTCAACTACGATCCCACTTGTAAGTGAAAATGCAACACAGCACGCATTCCCCCTTGAGCGGCGTGCCGGACCAACCGTGTGGGCAGCGGGGTGTGACGCGAACACAACAAGCTTTTCTTTTTGAACTTGTAACTTGTAAAATTTGGTTCTGCTCCATGGCGTGACCGATAGATAGAAATAACAATTTTCCCTAGAGTAATGAGAAGTTAGGTTCTGGCGCAGTTCATGCATGGAGTAGGTACAAAAATTATGAAGTTGATGCGAAAGGTAAGATAATTACTAGTAGTACCATATACTACTACGTGGATTTGACGGAAAGATAAAGATACATACGGATCCATCAACGACATCCTCACGCCCTAGTGCGCTGGGTCACCAACTGATGTGTGAGGAGCAGCGGCGTTGGCGGCGAGCTCAACGTGCTTCTGAACGATGCCGTCCAAGGTTGCCCTGTGGGTCAAGAAGGCCAGCGACCTATCGTCCTCCTCTGGCACGTAGTAGTCCTTGTGGACGATTTGCGCGTAGACGTGGG
Organism: Triticum aestivum; assembly: GCF_018294505.1. Classification (NCBI taxonomy): domain Eukaryota; kingdom Viridiplantae; phylum Streptophyta; class Magnoliopsida; order Poales; family Poaceae; genus Triticum; species Triticum aestivum. Next base: position 422,302,838 of record NC_057799.1, on the reverse strand, counting down.
TGATTATGTCGATGGTGTCTTGTTGCGCCAGGCGCTGCACGGCGAACGCGACCTCGAGGTGGACATTCTCCGGCGCGACAGTGGGCAGTCGCAGGGCGACCAGTGCGTCGAAGAGGTTGTCACCATAGAGGCCGTTGATGGTGGCGAGCATCACAGAGCCTGGGCGCGTGGGCTGGAGGCGTACGTCAAGGTCGTCCACGAGTTTCTTGACGACGGTGAACTTGTCGAGGAAGCCGACGAGGACCTTGTCAAACAAGTAGACGAAGCTGTCGTCCAAGCGGCCTCTCACCCTGGCGGCCTCAAGCACGACCTGGAGACGTTCCTCGATGCCAGGCCGCAGGCCATGGTCATGGACCATCTGGCACAGCCGGCTGATGCTCGCGCTCATCGCCTCCATGGGTCTAGCTTCTAGTCAACCAATCTTGCGATTGGAGTGATCACTCTTGCCCTTGGTTAGGGTGCGTAGGTGCGAAGGGTTTCGTAGATTGGACTGGCGGGGAGCCTTTGTATGAGAAGTGCAGACTGCGTTGAATTCACGTGCGTGTTGGCCATCTACTCCTCAGCCCTCTACTGCACCTGCCTTTGGCTGTATGACAGGCGGGCCAGCCACCTGTTGGGCCCACGTGTCATACAACCAAAGGCAGGTGCAGTAAGTCAATGAAGTTGCGTCCCCCTCCGTGCCGGTGCAGTATAGTCATCTCACCGGACCTCTAGTTGGGGCCAAATGAGACAACTTTGATGTTTACTGGTTTATTGGTCCCCTTTGCATTTTGCGCCAAGTTTTGACCTTTGATTTAACTAATAAAACGTTAATGCATAACCAAAAATGTTGTGCAATCCCAAAACACTTAGGCACGGTACATTAACTCCCTCCTCATTTCTTATTTCGTGACATATCAACCAATGAGAGATGTGGGTCGTGCATGCTTTCAATGACTTGAGACTACCAAACATGACATGCAGTGGTTAGTTCATTGCATGTAATCCTATTAATTAGCAAAAAGACATTAAGTTCTCTCGCCGATAGGAATAAAACAATACACCATGTATTTATTTACACTGGGAGTAGTACATTTTTACTGACATGCCTTACTAGATATTGCTAGTCAAATACTAAATCCAGATGTACGTGGTAGTACTACTAAATCCAGACGGTGGTGCTAGTACTACTAGTAGTACTACCAATGTACTAGTAGCACTGTACTACCCGTTGGTCAAATTATTACGTGATGCTCCTCACAGTGAAGTGACAAGACCCTGCGCCGGAGATGACACCTGAGTATAGGCGCCGTGTTCGGCATACCATACTCAGCCTCACCGTCTGCAGTCACTATCATCATGGCTTAGAGCTAGCCTGCTTACAACTAGCCGTGTTTGACATAATTTCCCGTGCGTAGATGCCCATGCATTGCACGGAACACCAAGATTGGGGGTGGACGGCGTCGGCAGCGGCCATCACGCCGGATTTTTCCATGGCCTTCTAGATGTGGTGGGGAGGAGATAAGGCTGATTGTGAGAGATAAGGAGTTGTTTGTAAATAGGGAACAAGTTCGGGCATATTTTTGCAAAACTGGAGAAGTTTGGTTTGTATGCGTCAGATCTAGATCCGACGGCTATTGGTGAAAGATGGTAGGCACAACATCATCACCAACTCAGGACCTCTTTGATTCGCATGATTTTGAAAACGCAGGAATAGGACATGGCAATATTACAAGTTTCAAACTGATATTACAAATCTTAGGAGTAATGTTGCACCTACGAAGAGGGAATTACTAGGAAGTTTACGTAAGAACTTCCGTTACTTTAGGTGGATGCAGCATTATCGTACAAACTAAAATCCACCGCCCTGACAAGTCACTAATAATCAAATAAATTTTCGAGTCTCTGGCCACTTGATGTTTCAAAAACAAATTCAGCTTATGTGGAGACTTTGTCATTTAGGCTTAGATGCTTGCGGTGATCAGCACGCCATTCATTGTTGCGCCAGAGAACACCAAACCTCATTACCTTGAGCACACTTGCCTCCAGAACAAAGAACCTGGCCAATTTAATCTCAGATGTGCTGCCTCGGTAGTCGATCAAATCAATTTCTGTAAGATGGAGATCAAGGCATTCGATGAGATTGTTATAGTGCAGCACATTTTTCACTTTCGGGTCTTTTTTTATATGCAAAAGAAGAGAACATATTAGAGAAGCTGGCTGTATAAGATTGCCATGTCATCAAGAGGTACCAATATCATTCGCTCATACAATAGGGTTGGCTGGCTAGTGATATTTTTTCACTCTCTCTCTCTCTCTGTATGTCTCTCTTTCCTCTTACTTAACTAGGAGCACGTGAAGAGCTTGGGCATTTGTTTCCTTCCACTATGTGGCCGATGTCATATTTCTCAAAAGTATGCCACATAATACGCATTGATGTCAAATCAAAAGATTTTGGCACCGCTATCACGATGTAAGAGAGTTGGCACCGCTATGCACACAGACCCACATGTATAAGCAAATCAATCAAACCAACTACACCAGCCTCTCACTCTCCCAAACAAGTGTTTTTTTATTGCCTCAGTCCTCTCTCTCTCTCCCACGCAAGTGTTTTTTTATTGCATGAGTTAATTTGGCACCGGAGCAAAGTAGGAGATCCAGATGGGGGCACCAGGTGAGCAATGGAGGGCCATCGATGCCAAATGCATCACAAGTGAATTTGGCACGTGTTTTGGCCTACATAGGGGAGGGCCGTTATAGCCCACTTTTGTACTACCTCGTATTTAGTGTAAAATTTTGACCATAGATTTACCTAAGAAAATGCCAATGCATGTCACCAAAAATTATACATTTGAAATTATGTTCAAATACGAATCCAACGATATAATTTTTAGTGACATGCATTAACATTTTGTCAGTTAAATCTATGGTCAAATTTTGATACTACAAAATAGGAAGAGTAAACCAGGACAGAGGTAGTACTTGCTCTTAGGGTAACCATAGAGTTACTAGTCTAAGTTACTTTCCACTATGACTAGCCTAGGCTACTATAGTAGTACAACAACAAAAAACGATGCAGATGATCACGTGAGAAAAAATACTAAAAACATTTCTTTCGGTGCAGTGCGTAGATACAATTTTGAACACTACACTTGTCATCGTAATTTGGGAAAATACAAAAAAATTGAGCTACGTTGTGATTACCGTTCATTAATAGGAAAGAAGTTTCACCTCGATGAGTAGCTTTTCCGTGCACGGAAAGCATGTAAGGAATCCAATAACTTGATCCAGATTGGGGCCAGTAGATTTTATTGCCAAGATCTTCACTGTGCACATAGACTGGGTCAAGCTGGTGGGAATCATTTTCTGGAACACGGTCATAAATACATCAAGAAGAAATTAAAAAAATGTGAATTTCAAGAAGACGGAGAAGAAGATGAGTGTTGTACCTGAACGATTATGGATCCAATAAAGAGTTCGGAGAATTTGGCAGACGAGTACACCAACACTGTCAATTTCGGCGCGTCAATGACCCAGATTTTTGGTGGACCTTCCAGATCAGATACAAGGAATCTCTAAAGGAAAGGCGCATTCTCAATGACCATAACATGGAACAGCTGGAGTGATCTCTTCCCAATTGATGTCTTGTTGCGGGGCCAGCAAGACACAAAAATCCATCGGAGATTCATCAAGGCGATGTGGAGGCTAATGAACCCGTGGATCTGCTCAAGACGAAGGTACTCGAGCGCAGTACAGCTGCAGAGCAGGTGCTCCATAGCCTACTTCGAGATGCCAATGTCGAAGAGGTCGAGCTGCTTGAGTTGAGGGAGAAGAAGGGCGGGCGCGACATTAATATGGGGAAGATAGCAGGAGCTGAAGCTGGCGCGGCGCAACGTTGGCGTGAGGCGGAGCGCGGACGACGACAGAGAGCGACATCGTCCAGCTTCAAAGCTGAGCTCCTCGAGCTGATCTAGGGCGGGGGATAAGAACCACTCGTCGAACTTGGCTTGGACCTTGCAGTTGGTACTGAACATGCGGATGTCAAGGCGTCTGGCTGGCCCAGGGTGCGATGAAAGGATCTTGGAGACCGCGGCCATGCGTTTGCAATCCCCGCCGCAGAGGGAGCTGTCGACGATGAGGTTGAGGGGGACGCGGCGCCAGAGGGGGCACCACCACCGGGAGAGCAGGGCGGTCCGCACGGCAGATTTGATGTGGAGGAGGCCGATGATGATGAGCAGCATGTCGTTGGGGAGGCTGCTGATGAAGTCCAGGCTCGCCGGATGCAGTTTTGGCTCGAGCCGCCTCCGCTTTTTGGCTGCCTCGCCGTCCATCTCAACCGGCTGCGACGCCGGTGTACACATGTGCTGGTCTGTGTTGTGTGCTGGCCTGTTGGGTGTGCGCGAGTGCGTCCTTCTGTGCATGCCACCGTGCAGTGGTGAATTGTGCGCGAGTGCGTCCTTCACGCGAAAGAAGTGTGTCCTCAATGCGCCCTCAATTTACTAGCGTGCGGGGTGCTACCCCGAGTGTTTTCAACTTTGTTTACTTCACCGCGTGTCAGATGGGCCTCTAGTTTACTTATTTTCACCCACTGCCACATGGGCCAGCACACGAAGATAGAGAACACGAGCTGACAAGGCAGCATGTGGACTGGTTGACCGGTCAACTAAACAATATATGGAGCTATATGCTGACACGGTGAGCGTATAATCTGTCGGTATAGAGAGTTCGAGTGAGAGGGGAGGCCCGTGAGAGATAGCAGAGAGAGAAAGAGCTACTCCTTCCGTTCGGTAATGTAGTGCCAACATTTTTTTAAAGTCAAACTTTTGAAACTTTGACCAAGTTTATAAAGAAATAACTTATATCTACAATACCAAAGATAAATGATAGTATGAAGTAAGTACATGTTGTGATGAATCTAATGATCGTTCCAGATGTAAATGTTTTTCTCCACATATACCTGGTCAAACTTTTCTGAGGTTTGACTTTTCAAAACATCCATATGCTTATGGACGTGAGAGAGTCCCTAACTAGAGAGAGAGAGAGTGAGAGGGAGAGAGAGTGTGTGTGAAATAGAAAGAGTGAGTTAAAAAAGTGTGTTTGCGTGTGTGAAAGAGACATGGACAACACATGATAAAAGTAGAGAAAAGGCGTGTGTGTCTTATGCAAACATGTCACACATGCATCTTCGACAACGGAAGCAAGGTGAGGAGATAGTGTGTGGTTGTTTGCAACCGAGAGAGAAAGACCCCTAGCACGTGGCCAACAGGGGTTTGACAAGCAAGGGGGAGAGGTCGAGAGAGACGTACGGAGAAAATGTAGACATGGGGAGGAGAGAGTGTATGTTTGTGATAGAGAGATCCCCTGGAGATCATGATGGGACTACATGGGTGGGTGATCGAGTGACAAGGTGTGTGCGCGATAGAAGATACCCGGAGAGATATCGAGATAGACGTATGGATGGAAGGAGACAATACGTGTGTTCCTGATGGCTAGTGAGAGATAATCATACTTAGGGGGGATTGCGTGCGCCTATGATGGAGTGAGGGATTATGGTACTTAGGGGGTGTGTGTCACATAGAGAGAGAACAAGGGCGGAGAGTGTCGGATGGGTCTATATGTAGCGCGAGCGAGACATGTGTATGTATGAACCAGGGAGATATAAAGTTTGAGAGAGATAGAGGAGCCCCAATAAGGCTGAGTGGTGCGTCAGATAGCTGAGAGGGGGAAAGAGATATTCCATCCGCTCGATAATGCAGTGCATGTAAATTTTTTTAGAAGTCAAACTTTGGAAACATTGATCAGGTTTACGCAAATGTTATTTATATCTACAATACCAAAGATACATCATATGAAACTACATCTCATGATGAATCTAATGGTATATGTTTGCCGTTCTATATGTAAATGTTTTTCTCCACGTACATGGTCAAACTTTGTGATGTTTGACTTTTCAATAAATCTATATGCTATGGATCGAAGAGAGTGCCTAAGCCGAGAGAGATCAAGTGCATGTGAAGGAGAATGAGTGAGTGTGCAAAAAGAGTATGTGTGTGAAAGAGAAAGGGACAACAAACGATAAATTAGAGAGAGAGAGAGTGTGTGTTTTTTTGTTTCTTATGCAAACATATCACGCATGCATCTCCGAGATAGAAAAGCAAGGTGAGGAGATACACGAAGATAGCTAGTGTGTGATTGTTTGCAACAGAGAGAGACACCCCTATAGCACATGTCCAATAGAGGTCTGGCCAACAAGGAACAAAGGTCGAGAGGGACACATGGAGAACATGGACACATGGGGAGGGAGAGAGGATGTGTTTGTGATAGAGAGATCCCCTCGAGATCGTGAGGGGACTTATATGGGTGGGAGATCGAGGGAGGTGCGTGCGAGATAGAAAGATGCCCCGAGAGAAATCGAGATAGACCATGCACATGTTTGTGATGGAGACTAAGATTAGCTAGTCATATACATATAGGGGGGGACTGCGTGTGCCTACATTTGAGTGAGAGACCATCATACTTGGCTAGGCATGAGATTGTGTGTGTGTGCGTGTGAGATGGAGAGAGAACGAGGGAGAGAGATAAAGTTTTAGATGGGTCTATCGAGTGCGAGTGAGATATGCATGTGTATGTGTGACCCAGGTAGATGGAGAGTTTGAGAGAGAGAGGGAAGAGCTTCGAGATGACAGAGTGGTGCGTGAGAGAGTTACGGGCAACGAGCCAAGGAATTTGTGTGCGTACGATGAGTGCACCCAAGATATTTAGCTTGGACTAGAGAATCATACATAGTGTGCGAGAGAGACCTATAGATGGAGTATATATGCATGCGAACTAGAAAGACCCCCCCCCCACACACACACAAAGAGAGAGAGAGAGAGACGGAGAGAGATGGAGAGGGACCAACAAGGTTTGTGTGTTGGATGCGTGC